>NW_021604676.1:1122269-1125575 GCF_004785775.1 Grammomys surdaster | reverse complement strand
TGGGCTGTGCTGGGCTGTGCTGGGCTGTGCTGGGCTGTGCTGGGCTGGGCTCTGATGAGAGGAGCACTAAGCAGTTTCCACATCAACTACCAAAGCAAGAAGTTGAAGCTTGAGGGTTGAAGGCTTACCCCAAGTTCCTGCATTTGGGAAATGAAGCATAAATAAATCCTCTTCATATTTATCATACATCTATTTCTTAACATTATTGCAAACCTGTTGGTTAGATGGCTGACAGCTTTGGGGTTTTTATATTAAGGGGTGGGCTTGAAAAGTAATTATCCCAGGGAAGAAGAGGACTCGTGGTATACAATATAATCCTCGGGCTATGTCTGAGTGATTATTTTAGATAACTCTGACTAGGAGAAATGAGCCTGAGATTGACAGACAGGTAAATGGAGGCAATACCATAAAGTCTGATGGTGAACAAAGCCATTTTAGTCTTGTTACCTTTTGTTTATCTGAGTCTTATGAGAGGACTGCTATTTGCATCTTACCTAGAGTAAGCCACCGGCTCCCTGTGTCTCAAATATCCTAGACTTCAATACCGTTATCGAATAAGCTTTTAAAGTTTATTAAGTCAAACGACTGTGGTACTTGCTGTCATTATACTTCTGGGTGTTTCTATGAAAGCATTACCCATTTATTGTACAATCTTTTCAGAGACAAACATATTAAACGTCAAAAATCCTTTCTATTTTATTCATTAGAGAAGGTTAGGTGGGTTTTAATTATTGCATTTTTTACAAAACAGACACAGTGGTGCACCTCTAATTCTCTGATTGGGAGGCAAAGGCAAGAGGATTACAGTTATGTGTTCTCTCTGTATTCCAGACACAGCCACAAGGTCAATGCCAGGATCTACTAAGTTTGGTAGAGGGGCTAGACAAAGGAAAACAAAGTATTTGCTACCAAACACAAAATGAATACAGCCCAGTTTTGTATGATGACAAGAGATCTCGAAGGAGACAAGGAAGAAAGTACTGAGGCTAATCATGGCTTTGTATTTCATACACTTTGGGAATCGCTTTTGGAAGAGCATGTCTTAGACAATGGAGGTCAGGGAGGCCTAGAGGCCTACTACTATCACCAAATAGTATTCAGACAAATTATGTACATAGGAAGAGAAAGTCCCTGCTGTTCATGCAGCTTCTTAGGAATATTTAATATCCATAGGAATAGTGATAACTGGCAGAAAAGAGTCTGCAGGCTCTTTACGTTTAGGATGAAGGTGGTTGTTTTCAGAGAAGCTAACTAGGTTCGAGCTGTCACTTCACAGAACTGAAGACACTTCCTGGATGCCCCTGTGAAAATGCAATCCAGCAAAGACAGAAATACTAGCTGACTGTGTTTTTTAATGAAACACATTCAGACTTAGCATCAATAAACAAGCTAAGGGGTTTAATTCATTTTGTTTTAATAGCCCAGAGGAAATAGTCCATGAGAATAAATGTCCCAAGATCTCCTTCTTGTAACATTTTTGCATTTTCCGCTCTTAGAGATGGCATCAGCATATGTCACAGATGCCAGCACTGGCCTGGTATGTTTCCTTAAATGGGCCCAGAGGGTGTGCTCAATCAACAAGTGACACCAAACAAGTGACGCCAGCTTTCAAAAAGAGAAATTTCATTCTCCTTCCCTATTATAAATTCTTTAAGTTAAGCCAACATCTAAATTTCTATAATTTTCCTTTTTATTATTGAAGCTAGTACACAGTATGCTAGAAATAAATATAATGTACAAAGAGGGTATTCCTAACAAAAGATAATGATTTTTTTAAGCAACTCCACCATCAGAAACAAGCTGCTGAAATAGGACAAATCTGACCGTCTTGGGGAGGGTTTTACTATAGCAAGATATCAGCTTTCTCAGTGGGGTTCAATAGCAAGGAATGATCAAAACTTAAAAATCCATGTTTTTGTCGTCATTTGTTTGTTTTAAGAAAATAAATTTAGAACTGAAAAGAACAGGAAGGAAAGAAACTAGGAAAGGAGTGAAGAAAATGTACTTAAGCTGTCATAGGTAGGTCAGACAGCATGACCATGATCATTGCATTCAGGTGCTTGGAAGATATATTGAAGTATTTGTGTCAATAAAGGCATATTTTAAAAACATATGTAGTAAGTCATGTTGATGATCTATCTTAATTAAGCTAAACATAAAATGGAATGCCTGATACACTTAATTCTTGTCGATGTTTCTGTGCTGGATTGATTCTCCTGCCACCCACCACATACCCTAAAATCCCCAACCCCCAAATGCACAAATAAGTTAACTGACAAGTATAGAAAAAATTTAGTTCCAGAATGGTTTAAAAATCCCAGAGCTTCTCAACCCAATAGGGCTGATGGGATACTGTGCAGGGAAGGGTCCTGAAGTAGATTCTGGCTGCTCAGAGCACTAGGAGGTAGTATAAACATTTATTCATAGAAAACTCTTCCATGAGAATTAACAAAAGAGATAACATTTGAAGAAATCAAGGCTGAGCAAAGACCTTCTCTGGGAGAAATCAGGGCTGCCTATCAGCAATTATAAAAACAAGAACATTGACCTTGAGTCAGCCTTAAAGGTCTTTGTTCACAATTGGACCATCAGCTTTATGAATTTTCAGTTGCTATTGCAGCCAAAGATTCAGTAAAGGCAGACTGACCAGTGATAAGACAACAGCTGTTTCTGCCAACTGCAATGAAAAGGCATTTGAGAAAGGACACATCACACCGGCATTTTCTATGTTAAAAATGACAGCTCTTCCAGATTCCACTCAACACATCTTAGATGAAGACTTACAACATCTCAGGGAAAATACCAATAAAAAACCAAAATCACATACAGTCAAAGCAAGAAATAATTTAAACAAATTGTATCTGCAATCCTGGGAGATCAATAGTCAGTAAAGGTTTTTATAACTTGAAATGTTTTATGGTTCAAGATTTTACCCTAAGACTTTTTTTCCTTCATCTCAAGGATGCAATTTTACTTTCTCTGCTATATGCTAAACATAATGTCTGGTAATAAGAGAGATGCTTGATCAAAGAGGAAATAATAGAGAGACCCAATCAAAGAGGGAGAGAGGAAGAGGGGTCCTCATGTAGGGTTATTGGAATTAAGAGATTCAATAGCTATTACTGCCAGTCAGGTATCATAGCAACCTTGTATGCTTTTAAAAAAAAATTAGTGCTGGAAAAGACCCCAAACCTACAAAGCTACTTTGGGAGCACAACATTGTGAACATCTGTTGGTGTTGCTATGGGCACAGCCACAAAAGATTTTGGAAAAAAAAAATATATATATATATATATGAATGAGAGA
>NW_021604676.1:1051397-1122169 GCF_004785775.1 Grammomys surdaster | reverse complement strand
AGAGAGAGAGAGAGAGAGAGAGAGAGAGAGAGAGAGAGAACGGAGGAAATGTAGAAGACACATTGAACAAGAAAACATAACATCACCAACACTTCTGTCTGTTTTTAACAGTAATTCTTTTCTACAGAGTACAGAGACTCCAGATTCAACTGCTCTGTAATTGTGACTCAACAGGACCCAGGGTATGGAAATCCTATCCTAAAACTCTACTTTGGTACTGTCTATGGCAAGTCTTAACTGGAAAGTCAAAGTGGATTGCATTTAAAACAATATTTAAGCTTCCATGTCTCCACCCTCGATGGCCATTGATAGGTCCACAGAAGAGAAAAGAACAGGTTCCTAGGAGCAAGAAGCTGATATTGATTTTCTTTTTTCAGCAGCGAGTCTCTGTTCTGTGTGACTGCTGTCAAAGGCAATCTCTAACAGCTGGAGTCAAATTGTACTATTTAGAGAAAGAGCCCTTGTCAAGTGGACCGTAAGTCCCCCAACAATACACTATTCAAATGGCACTTTGCCACACAAATTGCTGACTGGATGAATAACCTGTGGCAGTGACTGAGGCCAGTATCAAAGTTCCATTTTGATGAGAGGTTTTACGTTCACACATTAAACAAGCTTTCTTTGAAGAACTATGAGGCAATATATCTTGGGCCTTGGAATGCTGCAAATAATTAAAATCTGTTTAAATACATCAAGGGAACGTGACAACATTAATATGGATCGGGCGTTAACTGCATTTGTCACAGGGGTAGAAGCTGTGCCCTTCAGTGGCTGGCACCCCCTCCCCGGCACGTGCAGCACAAAGCTGGGCTCTCGCCAGCCCTGCACCATGAAATAGGCGCTCTTTCCTTTTGTAACCCTGATTTACATGGCTGACCAATGTTTAGATTTGAGCCAGGCTTTGAAGTCCTCTGAGGAAAATCAGGGTGGCTCCTGTGCGGGAGGCCGGCAGCTGGAGTCACTTCACCATGCTTATTCTTTCTGTGGGGACTGGACCTCCTGAGGTAGGTTCTGAAACAAAGCTGTGATAGCCTTTAATAGTTTTTTCTTGTGACTGAGGCAACTTTCCAAATGAAAAAATAAAGTCTACACCCATGCCTCTAAATGAGAGATATGATGTTTTTACATAAAGCAGTTGATTTTTTTAAAGCATTATCAATTATGGAAGCTCTTATTCACCTTGCAAAACCTTCTGAGGAATGGTTAACTGTCAAAAATATCTATCGTTTCACATAGGATTCATAAAACAAATTATTGTGCCGTACCATTACTCTGACAGGTTTTCCTGTGCTGCCTGAGGTGGGGCGGTATTACCAGCCAGACACTGTGTTGTCAGTAGAGATTAAGTAAAGTGAAATATTTAAAACAAAAAATAAGAACACTAAACTTATAGAATTGAATGTTTTCAATGTTTAATAACAACTCTATTTTCTTACAAATTTATACAATGTTTTCTATGATACTTATACTTTGATCGACTATCAAAATGGATACAATCCAAATTACCTACCAAAGAGGTGAAAAGGAACATTCTGCATGGGAAATTTATATATTTTAATTTTGGTTTTGATTGTGTATATGTGTGTATATGCTGTACAGCTGGAGTGCCTTAGAATGCTATAAGAGTGCCCCGGATGCCCTGGATATGCAGTCACAGGCAGTTGTGAGCTGTCTGACATGAAACTAAACTCAGGTCTTCTGCAAGAGCAGCGACTATGCTTAACTCCTAAGCAATGTCTCCAGCCCTTTATTTTATATAATGCCATGATTTTCAAATAAATACTACTTGCTCTCTTCTAATGCAATGCAATTTTGATAACTGAATATTTAAATAAAAGTAGAGTTTTATTCAATACTGCTAATAATACTAACAGTAGTAATACTAACAGCAATCGTAATACTGTCTCAGTGAGCTTTTATTTATTTTACATGTAAATCTACAGGTGAGACTTTCAAGTAGCATTATTTTGTTCTATTTGGTTATTTCATGTTTTGGTTATTTCATGTGTCATAAAACATAAAGCAACAAAAACCAAAAAGTAGTTTTTTGTGTTGGACATTTGACTCAGCGGATAATAGCACACACTGCTCTTTCAGAAGTCCCCAGCACCCACACCAGGTGGCTTACAACTACCTGTAACTCTGGCTCCAGGATCCTACGCCTTCTTTGGCCTTCATGGGTACCTGCACTCATGTGCACATACCCATAAATACAAACTTAAGGAATTAATAAAAAATATTATTTTAATAAAAATTGTTATTTTAATAAGGTGTTAAGTAGCAGAATTCAGTTTTTGGAGAAGACTTGAATAAAGTTTCTCAGTGAATTATGTAAGATATCACACTAAGGTCAGATAAAGGTTAACAGCTATAAAAACATCAACTGGGATGTGAATGCAAATGTAGTCTGTATTTACAACCGACCTTGTATGTTTAGGATAATCCATATGAGTTCATTAGTTAAAATTCTCTAACGGAGGTTGGGAAAGATGACTTGGTCAAGTATTTATCCTGTAAGGTTTAAAAACATTTTATTATTTTGAGAAGCACCTTACTGTGTAGCCTTGGCTGGCCCAGAATTCACTATGTAGATCAAAATGGCCACAAGCTGAAGAGATCTCCGTGCCTCTGCTTTCTGAGTGCTGGGTCTAACACTGTGCACTATCATCTCTGGCCCAAGGACCTGAATTCTATCCCTAGCATTCATGTAAAAGCTAGGTGAGGCAATGTACTCCAGGAATCCCAGCACTGTGAAGGCAGGGTCGACAGGATCCCAGGGCTCAATGGATAGTCAGTCTAGCCAAGTTGTCCAAGCCCAAGTTCAATAAAGCCCTTATATTAAAAAAAAATAATAAGGTGGATAATGATCGAGGAAGACACCTAACTTCAACCTTTGACCTTCAAAGGCAAGAACATACTGCATGCACATACACAGTCATATACTAACACATGTACCGTACTCAAAGCAGAGAGATCTATGAGCATATGAGAACAGACTGGCATATGACATCAAAGTTCACATCTTCTCTGTAGAGACACAGGGAGCGACCAAATGTCACAGTCCATTTTTAAAGGCCCAAACAAGAGTCAACACATGCTCTAGAAAACTCATGGGACTATATAAAGCCAGGCACTGCTTAGATCTCTCTTCAGGAAGGAAGACTCATCCTACTGTGAGCCATTTGGCTCAGTGGCAGCTTAGAACTTGGGTCATTTGTGGGATGTCTCAAAATTGGAACAAAGGTCATAATCTCCTTGGGAGAATGGCTAGATAAGACTGGAGGATAAGTGCTTGTAAAACATAGACTTTCTGTAATGGGATACGATTGCTCTTAACTTTTTCTTACATATGCCCATGCAGGCTCACATGCATGCTCATGTGCATGCACACACACACACATACATCATTGAACTTACACATATTCACATACAAATACTCAATTATACTGGAAATCATAATTACAGAGTGTTGTGGTTGATGTTTAGTTGTTTGTTTGTTTATTTAACAAAAGATGGTGTCTCCAGCACATACAAGTACTGTTTTCTATACAAGATAAGAATATAATGTATTGACATAAACTATTCTAATTTACATTCCATAATATATACATATGTAAGAACATACATACACACAAATATATAGAATGAAAATAAATGGCTTTATTAAAATTTCATACCTGAAAGAAAGAGGAGTTACAGATTCTTGTCAGGTCCTCCTGATACCTCCTAACCTTCCAGTAAAAAGAGAACTACTGGACCATAGGTCAGCAAGCTACAGTCAGTATATCATGTCTGGGCCACCACCTGCTACTCTAAGGTCAAGTCTTCCTGGATACCCCGCCACTTAACAGCAGAGCTGAATAGAAACCTAGGCAAAGATGTGAGCTATGATCCTAAAACATCCACTCCCTGATTTTTACTGAGAGACTCACATAACCTTCTTCATGGTCACCATTGTCCTAACATAAAACATAGATCAGATTTATGATCTTAAATTGCCCAGCAGACATCTTAAAACAATGTAAATAAAAAAATGAGTAAAATTAGTCAAATATTTTTTATTTAATTTCATGTATCCAAAAAGCATGTGTTTAACAATTTGTTCTGATCTTATTCTAAACACCAACTTGAACTGTCAAGTGTTTATTTCAATGTCACCACATTAGACAGGACAACTCTAAGCAAGCAAAGAAGCAAGAAAGAAATCAGGGAGAAACAGGTTCTGCTTGGTTCAGTAGAGTTCTCAGACACTGCAAATGTCCTAAGTTCTGGCCATTAAAATAATCCTGTTTGTCCTTTTATCCATTTTATAAATAATAAGCACAATAAAAAAAACCTGAACACATACACTCATAAAACAAAAAACAACCAACAAACCAATCAACCAATGAACAAATGGGACTTTTTTCTTAAAATACCATGTAGCCACAAAGATCACTGTTACATAGCAATGATTTTAGTCCCTATCTCACAGCTAAATGTCAATCACTGCTTTTTAAATAGACTCTATCCTGTTTTATCCTCTTGCCTAATCTAAAAACAGCACTTCCCAACACCAACATGGTTATTGTATCCTGTAAATCCTTTAAGACTCTGACTCTCCTTCTCATCCCAAATATCTCTTTCTCTAACAGCAGATTCAACACCTCCGGCAATTCAACGTGGATATATTTTAAAATGATTTTTATAATATTTTCCGTTCTCTTCATAAGCTGCTCTCCCCGTTTATATGTACTCTCCAAGTGAGTGAAGAGAAACTGAATAGAACATTCTAGAAATGTCCAAATATTATCCAACATTGAGTTCTAAATGTTCCATTCTGTCCGAATCGTCTATGTCATTGCAATCCAGTAGTCTGCCTGTGCTACACTAACATTGGCTCATGCACACAAACAGATACAATGCAACCTTGGATAGTCTAAAGCTCCTGGGCTTGTTGGCTTCCATTTTCCCCACTCACAGAATAAATATTATTCACACACTTACTGAAGATTTTTTTCTTGTGAAATCCATTAAGCATCTACTATATAGTAAATCACTTATGAGTTGGGAGATGACTCTGTGGACTGAGCTTTTACAAATATGAAGAACTAAGCTTGAGCTCCCAGAATTCATGGAAAAACTGGGCACAGTATCAGACATTTGTAGTCACAGTGCTCCTATGTTAAGAAGACAGACAAAGAGGAGAGTAGGAGATTCCTGGAAACTTGCAGGACATCTACCCTGAGGGGCATCCATGACAGTAAACAACAGAGACCTCATCTCAAGCAATGTGGATGGCAAGGACCAGCACCTGAAGTTGTTCTCTGAACTTCACATGTACACAGGACATGTGTGCCCATACTCTCACATACACATCACACGCACACAGAAATATATTAATAATGTATGAGTTTACCTTTGATATGGCATACTTTAAGATAAAATGAGCTTGGCACCCTGACTCTAAGACAATTCCTATAACAACACAGGACTGGCAGACAATGAAGTCATCTTGCACATAACTGGAGGTGCAAAAGAGAAGCACAAATACAAGAACCCACAGCCACACCAAATCTAGTAACAGCAGGAGTGTGTAGCGGGAAGGAAGCAGTTGTCCTGTCTCTTTTACTTCTCCACTACAAAGAACAAGGGCTAGAAATTGTAGACAGCTCGAGTAAAGGGCAACAACTAGAAAATAGAGCGGACATCAGCCTGTAAGTAGGATGACAAGAAGGGGTATTTTATTGCTTCCTGGAGTCAAGAAAGAAACAAAATTATTTACAGAAAATGAAATGTGTATACACTGTTACCACTACCTAAAGGGTAACAGAGCTTCAGAAAGAAACAACAGTCAGTTTATCTTCCTTCTGGGAATCCAAGCAGAAAAACTGGCACCCAGTAAAAGGGATTTTTCCCCTCCAGACCTTATACCTCTGCCTCTGAAACACACAGGCTAAAGGATACCTAGGTCTTGTCTACCATTTTAGAACAATCCCTATTCTACCACAATGTATGTGTATTATAAAAAATGGTCCATGTCATTATGATAGTTTCAGACATAGCTATCTAGCACCCTACTCAGATTCACCTCACATGACCCTCCCCAGAACATTCTTTCTATTCTAGGATGCATCCTCTACAACAAGGAGGCTGCACTTGGATCGAAGTAAACAGCTAGCTAGACTTGATCCATCACACCATGTATATGATTCAATTGAAATGGTACCATAGCTACATAAGCATCCTTACAAAAACGCTGATTTTCTGTTAGGAATGCTAAGAGATAGGGCCAGAGAACTTGCTCAGTAGTTAAGAACACTGACTGTTCTTCCAGGGGTCAAGGTTCAGTTCCCAGCACCTACATGGTATCTTACAGTTATCTGTAACTCAAGTTTCAGGGAATCTGATCTCCTCTTCTGGCCTCTATATACACTGCATATACACCATGTCCACACACATAGGCAAAAAAAAATAATAGATAAATAAATAAATACATAAATACAAAGAACACATTTGGCAACCTCAAAACAATGAAAAAGTAGAAAGAACATGCTGTTGCTACCCATGGGCTTAACATCTAAAGAAGGAAAATATAAACTGAAGTAGGCTGTCTGAATGAAATAGCAAAAAGAAAAATATACTCTTTAGGAGATTTTCTTTCTGTTTCAACCATGACTTGGTGAAGTACTGGCCTGATGGGCTGAGAGGTGACAGTGTGAATCAATCACTACCCCATGGCTGGCATCCCAAGGGTCATGGGGCCCTGTATTAAGATCTGTGTTGTACAGTCATCCAGCTTTGCACTTTGAGACTGTATGTTCAAGCAGTGTGATTCCAGTCATACTTCTCACTGTTTAGCAAGTTAACACTGTTCCAGTGACAGACTTATTAGGTGTCAAATTAGTGTCTGAGATCTCAGAAGGTAATGAGTACTGGACTCAGATAAATCTAGTCAGGTCCCTAAACCTGCAAGATCATAGAAGCTCAAATGTGTGGCTTGGCTTCCATCACCTTGATGAATAACAAGACATCCTCTGTTTTTAATATAAATGTACACACAAGATAAAAAATGGGATCTTTGCTAAGTCTTTATTAAGAAGATTGAAATAATAGGAAATGGTGAAAATATATAAATCCTAATTTAGAAATCTTAATTTGCATGTGTCCATTGAAAGAAATTTGATCTTATTTTATTTTGGTTATTTTCAATAATGTGTAAGTATGTATGTCTACACAGGGGTATATGCATGTGAGAGCAAGTGCCCAAGAAAGACAGTAACATTAGATCCCTAGAACTGTACTTACACATAGCTGTGAGGACTGTGTGTATATTGGGATCTAAACATGGGTCCTCTGGAAGAGCAGCAGGTGCTCTTGGCCACTGAGTCATCTTTCAAGCCCCCTACTAAGATTTTCTAAAAATCTTTAGGTTCGAATGTGTTACTGGAAATGTATATATAAATTATTAATAAGAAAACAATTTATGTCACCAATAAGAACAATAAAACCTAGAATATCAAGTGACCCTAAAAACTGAAAATATACTGGATAATATTATGAAAAAATATTTACATGAAAAATCCTAAGTATGTCCGTACATATAAATGGAACAGGTAAAAATACTAAGAAGATAGCATGAAGGATAAAAACGGAAAATAATATCTTAAAGAAACTATACGAAATCACTATAACATGCCAAGAAAAGAAAAACAGTAAGATTGGTGTAAATGAGCAGCAAGCCTGAGTAAAAGAAACTAAATATATTCATCTGAAGGATTAAAAATGTATCCGGATGACAGCATATAATCATCACCATTGAAAAGCCCCTAAAATTTGAGTTGATGGGGTAGTAAATTAGTTTTTAATAAGCTGAAAACTCTACTATCACAAATGTCATCACAAGGATGACATGCACTTTAGAGTTAGGTTCCCCTATCCTGTTCCACCCAACATCACTGGACAGATGACATCACCTGCCTCCCTACTTTTGTGCAGAGGGGTTAGGGCCACATTGCTTCTTACCCCAGTTGCTATGTTCTTGTGGAACACAGGATAGATGCAGACTCACCTTACATGAGGACTCCATCTGCAAACCAGGGCAGGGTACTGGCCCAGGCTGGTGGGAGTTGGATGACTTCTGCTCTACACTTTTGTGTTTGTGTGTCTCTGAGGCCACTGACAGTGTAGGCTCAGATCTGACAAGCTGTGCATCATCACCACAGTTGAGAATAATTCTTGCTCTTTCTCCTGTCTCATGCCTTTCCAAAGTGCCTGGAAAATGAAATTCAAGACACCAAACAAATATAAGCAAAAATACCCACTGGAATAGAACACTCACTTGACATGTTTGCAAAAGGACCTTGATTCTTGAAGTTGTCATTCCTGCCTTCTTACAACAGAAAGAACCAGCCAGGGAGCTTTGTCTAGATAGTTTAAATTTTGTCATCAACTATATAACAGTGGACTTTAAAGTGCACCCATCTAAGAGCCTTTTTATCTACTGGAATCAACAGTTCATCTAAGAGTCTCCATAACTAAAATCCCTCTTATTATCTAGTGTGAAAGTGATCAATACAGAACAACTATGGAATATTTCAGTGTTGTCTCCTAGTGTCCCAGCTCACAAACGACAGAGATTTTGGAGTGCTCGCCTGTGGTTCCCAGGTTTGCAATGTTTTTACAGGTAACATGTAACTTACATGATTAGGGGTATTAAGGACACAGAGGCTTAGACTGCATTTGCCTTCACTCAAAACTTCCCAGCTTTTGATGTTGTTTTTATTGCTGGAGTTTGTTACCATTGGAGCCTTTCTTTTTTATTTTTTATGTTATTAGAACTGGAATTAATTTCCTCTGCCCTCTGACATCTGTCCAGCTCCAGAAGTGGCGCTGACAAGTCCAATTTAAAGTTAAAAGGAATGAGTATAGGGAGGTGGACAGATGGTTCATCAGTTAAGAGCACTGGCTGCTCTTTTTTTCCCATAGCTAATATATAATTTATTTATTTAAATCCATTGATACACACAAACAAAAATAACACAGCACATTTTCTTCCAGAAACTGATGAAAGTCACAAGTGTCCTGGTCCTGCTACATGTTTTCTCTCTTTTTTTTTCCTTTTCTTTTTTTTTTTTGGATATTTTATTTACATTTCAGATGTTATACTCTTACCCCATTTCCCCCCTCCCACCCAGGAACCCCCTATCCCATCCCCCCTCCTCCTGCTTCTATGAGGATGTGCCCCCTCTTACTCCCCCACTCCCACCTCTCCACCCTCGAATTCCCCCCCAACACAGCATCCAGCCTTCATGGGACCAAGGATCTCCTCTCCCACCTATACCTGACAAGACCATCCTACCTTGCATATACAGCTGGAGCCATAGGTCCCTCCCTATGTGCTCCCAAGCTGCTGGTTTAGACCCTGGGAGCTCTGGTTGGTTGGTATTGTCACTCTCCCCATGGGGCTGCAAGCCCCTTCAGCTCCTTCAGTCTTCTCCCTACCTTCTCCATTGGCGAGATCTCCCATGCTCATGGATGGCAGGATTAATATAGTAAAAATGACCATCTTGCCAAAAGCAATCTACAGATTCAATGCAATCTCTATTAAAATCCTAGCTCAATTTTTCACAGAGTTAGAAAGAGAAATTCTCAAATTCATTTGGAATAACAAAAAACCCAGGATAGCAAAAACTATTCTCAACAATAAAAGAACTTCTGGAGGAACCACCATCCCTGACCTCAAGCGGTACTACAGAGCAATAGTGATAAAAAAAAAAAAGCTGCATGGTATTGGTACAGAGACAGGCAGGAAGATCAATGGAATAGAATTGAAGACTGAGAAATGAACCCACATACCTATGGTCACTTGATCTTTGACAAAGGAACTAAAACTGTCCAGTGGAAAAAGGACAGTGTTTTCAACAAATGGTGCTGATTCAACTGGAGGACAGCATGTAGAAGAATGCAAATCGATCCATTCTTATCTCCTTGTACAAAGCTGAAGTCCAAGTGGATAAAGGACCTTTACATAAAACCAGATACACTGAAACTAATAGAAGAGAAGGTAGGGAAGAACCTCGAATACCTAGGCACAGGGGAACAGTTCCTGAACAGAACACCAATGGCTTATGGTCTAAGATCAAGAATTGACAAATGGGACTTCATGAAACTGCAAAGTTTCTGTAAGGCAAAGGACACTGTCAATAGGACAAAAATGGCAACCAACAGAAAAGATTGGGAAAAGATCTTTACCAATCCCACATCCAGTAGAGGACTGGCTGCTCTTGCAGAGAGCTGTGGTTGGGTTTCTAGGATCTACATGGTGGCTCATAACAAACACCAGCAACTGCAGCTCCAGGGCATTCAATGATCTTTTCGGACTCTTGAGGCATACATACATAAATATAGTCACACATACATGTAAGCAATAAAAATAAATCTCTTTTTTAAAAAAAGTATAGCAAATATAAAATTGACCAGTATTGGTCTGGGGTGATGCCCTTGGCTTACTATACAAGTGTGAGGAGCTCAGATCCACAGCATTCATATAAATGCCTGGTAGGCAAGACAGCTCATCTGTAACCTGTAAATTCAGCATGCAAGAGTCAGACACATGGATTTCCTGCCTAGATTAGCTCAGATGGTAAGCTCTGGATTCAGTGAGAGACTCTGCCTCAATAAATAAAGCATACAGCAAGCAAGAAAGATACAAGACATAATCACTTGGCTTTCAAATGTACGTACAAGTGTGCCCTTACACAAGAAAATTTGGATACATATGCACATAATACACAGACTCATTATAATACCTGTACACACACACACACACACACACACACACACACACACACACACACACACCAGAGGACTGGAAAGCTTAGTAGGAAAGATCTGCCTGATTATAAGGACCTGAGTTTGAAACCCAGCACCCATTAATAAGCCAGTTATGGTCTTGCAAGTCCCTGTAACCATAGCATAGAGACAGGAGAATAAGTTGTTGGCTGCCATCTTAGTCAAAACCTGTGAGCTTCATGTTCAGAGAAGGACCTGACTCAAAGAAATAAATTGTAGATTAATGAAGGAAGACACCTGACACTTTCTGAACCCATACACAGGTACACATATACCGCATACATGTATGCATATTACACTCATATACATACATATACACACTCATATACAAAAAGAAGGATCGAAAACAATGGATAAATAGTCAACTGGCTTTACAAAATGCAAAATCACATATTCATTGAGCAAACTAATCTTGACATCTGCTTCATATCCTTTATAAGTTCATTTACAACTGAACAAAAATAATAAGAAATTCAGTTAATTAGTGCCATAATACAGATTTAATTTCATATCTTTCCTTTCCCACAAATAGTAAAAAGTTGTAGTATATGTTAAAGATAGTTAATTCTCATTAAAGATGTTCAAATGATATAGAAATGATATAGACTTTTGGTACCAAGAATTTTGGGCAAGACATCCCCAGCCTGTGGTATATCAGCGAGAAAGAAAAAAAAATCAAAGGGGAAGAGCACTTGGAACAATTAACATCCTGGCACAAAGTAAAAGCAAGATCTATTGTAAGGGACACAGAATTGCATTTTCTCCCCAAAAGTCAGTTCACAGAAAGCAAAGGACCAGTTAAGATATTCAGAGACCCTGGTTCCTCGTACCAGACCCCCTATACCCATTCAAACACTATTTGCATTGTCATATGCTGCTTTCCTTGTTGACTCAAAACACCAGATGATAGCATCCCTAGTCAACATTTTTTTAAGCCAGAGTTTCCTTTATGATCACGGGTGGCTCCTAGGTCCAGATGATAACATGTTCTCCCTTGTCTTTGACTATGACAACAAGACCACATCATTGTGAGACAGAGAACCCTGTAGTTCCAGGCTGCTGTGTACTCAAGTTCTCAAATACTGTCTCCATCCTCAAAGGCTACAACATGGCGTATTAATTACTTTTTTGTTGATGTGACAAACATCACAACTAAGGCAACTTAAGGAATAAAGAATTTGTTCTGGCTTATATTTCCAGAGAGATAATCGTTCATGATAGTGCAGAGGTGAGGTGGTTGGGGCAGCAAGCCAGAGCTCATGTTTTGAAACAAAAGCCTAGGGCAAAAACAGAATCCTTGGAGTGGGAAGATGCTTTGAAAACTCAAATCTTGCACCCGATGAAGTTCTTCCTACAGCAAGGCCACACCCATTAAGCCTACCTAAATAGCATCACCAACTAAGGACCAAGGGTTCAAATACGTGAGCCTAAGGAGGATATTTTCATTCAAAATGCCATACATAGTTACTGGAGATTTTTGAGCCTCATTTTCTTCAGTCATATCATGGGATATTAATTCTCACCTCACAAGGTCACTAAGCAGTTTAAATGTTGTAGGCATCTGACTCATGCTCTTGACCCTGAGACAAGAAAAGACATAAAGTTCAAACCTAAAAACCACACAACTGACTTAGAAAAAAATCACAAGAAGAGCCAGTGGGCTCTGGGTCAGACATCTTGGGCTTATAATTTCTTGCATAGAGTAGATACGATCCATGATAATAACTATGTCGTGTAACAAAAGTGTGTATTCAGCTGACTGGGAGGTGTATAACAACGTTGTCTCTGTATTTTGGAATGCTTCTGACATTCACCAACAGATGAGTTGTTTGGGGTCCCTTTGTCTTCTATCCCAGAGATGACCTTGTCAGATAGCCTTGCAACCCAGATTGTATATAATCTAACTCATAGCACAATGGTATGTTTGACTTTTTTTTTAAATAAAGAATCTTGCATGTAGCTTAGCCGAAACTTGAACTCACTATGTAGCCAAGGATGGCCTTGACTCCTGGTCCTGTGCTTCTACCTCCCAAGTGTTGTGATTATAGGCATGCAGTGCACTACTATGCCCAGTTTATGTGGGACTGAGAGGGATCAATCCCAGGGCTCTATATACAGCAAGCAAACATTCTACCATCTTAGCAACACATCCTTTGTCCTTTGTCTTGCTTTTTAAATCTTAGTACTTCAGAGTAGTGTGTCCAGTCTTTAGGTTAGATATTGCTCTTTAATGGATTGTATGCCAGCATCAATCTGGATAAAGGGATTTTCTGCTTGGGATTGAATCCAGATCGCTGATCTACAGGTTTTATTCTCAGCATAGTTCCATCCCCCAACACACACACACACACACACACACACACACAGAGAGAGAGAGAGAGAGAGAGAGAGAGAGAGAGAGAGAGAGAGAGAGAGAGAGAGAGATGCCTTTTCTCTTAGATCAGATTTCTCAGGCATAGCTTACAGTCCTCATTGCTCAGGCCTTCCAAAAGCAGCTTCCTCTCCCACCTGGCCTCACTTTCAACTTCAGCATCCTCTGAGAACTTTTTCTAATTGGTACATTACAATCCCTTGCTTCCCTTCTAGATTCTGGGCCTTATCTGGTGAGTATGAACTACATTCTCTGAGTGTGGAGCCAAGCAGGGTTCAATAAATACTGAATGGATAGGTTTAATTTTTCCTTGCAGGCAGAGCAAGAAGGCAGCTAGAGAGCATCGGAGAATGTTAAGTTTCATTAGCAGTCACTAAGGTCATTATAAACCTATGTCCAGGCCTTAGGAGAGGCAAGGACTCTGAAAGGTAACTTTCAGAACCCAAGCTAGATGTCTGACAAAGTTAAGTCCTAACACCCAAAGACTCTGGAATTGGAGATCAGAAGGTATTCTCTGAATGCCTGAAATCTGTGTTAGCATGACCACTGTGGACTAGCCAACCCCACTCCTCTTTGAGCCAAAGTGCAGGATATATTGGTGAAAGGGGAGAAAGTATGAAAATGCTTAGGGAGAGGGTGAGAGAGAAGCAGAGAAGGTTGGTGGAGAATAGAAGGGCTTTTGACTTTCTAGTTGTTTCTCATCCCATCCTAAGGACCAGTGCCTCTGGTATGAGAGCTGACAGGTACATCCTTCCATCTTTATGGCAAATCCCTCCTTCTGAGAATACCGCCTCTACTTCCCTCTAGCTCTCTACCTAATGGGCTCAAATAAAGGTGGCTCAGAGATGTATCTATGATGGACCTGACCATTTTCTTATATAGCCTGAGGATTTCCAGGCAGAGTCCAGAGCAGAGAAACAGAAACTTAAGCAGTCCTAAGATGGGCTGGGGTTAAATTCCAGTGTCAGACTTGCACCTAAGGGAACTTGGGGGTCCTCTGAAGTCATGGCAGACCTATGAGTCTTTCTGCATATATAGAAGAGATAGAGTTTTCTACCCAGCCTTCGATGAAGTAGTGTGTTGTTAAAAGACAAGCACAATTAGGGCTGGTGATATTTCTAAGCAACCTGCCATGCTGCTTTCAATTGTTTCATTTTTGAATAGGGAAAATGATCTCTTTATGATGTGTTACAGACCCAACTCTAAAGTGACAGGCTTTCTTCAAGCAAGAAAGGACACAGGATAGAACTTTTGCTGAGGTACCAGAGCAAGGCAGAGAATTAAGGGAACATAGAACATGCTGCATTAGTGTATTATCCAACATGCAAAACCAGAAGGGGAAGAAGCTGCCCTGCCTGACACCAGAAGTCTCTTCCAAAGAGCCAGTTCTCACCATTTGGTTTCCCTGGTAATTCTATCAAATTTAAAACACGTTTGGTCTTCTATTAAATATATTCTAAAATACCACTGATATTTGCTTCCTAACATCAAAAACTACTATCAACAAATTAAAATATTCAATTATATTAAAAATTCAAGCCAGAAAATCTTCCCCCTATCAGTTAATAATGAGGACCATTAAAGATTGGCACTAACTGCACCCCCTCAAAAGACACATTATTAAACAAAAATCACAAACAGGCTTACTCTATAGATGATTGAGGTGAAATTTCAATTAAAAACCCATCATCCAAGTAGACTACATTTGATCACATTGTATAAGACATTCTATTTATTTAAATTTTAAATTTGAGACAATAGTGACTTCCTCAAAAGAACACCAAAGAAATAAAATTACTACAGGAACACAAATCTTCAGAGCAGCCAAAAGCTTGTACACTGAGCCAACACATTTCATAAAAAAAGAAATATACATTCAATTAAGCATTATACTTATAGCATTGTGAAATCATAAAACAGCTGAATTTACTAAAAAAGAAACCTGTTATAATTGGTAACAGGCTAGTGTTTGCGTGAGCACAGCTTGATGCTAAAAACATGAACGATTACATGAGAGACTTAGGATTTGTCTCCATCGGTAGGAATTTCTCAGCTGAGTCTGATGTGCTATGGGGCAGTGCTTAAGAATGGTGCTATTTCAAAGAGAATATACCTAAAATAAAATAGGTTTAATGAGTAGCTTCATTACCAAACTTGGTAGCCACACTCATACAATCAGATTTTAGTCAAACAGATGGCTGCCAGAGGTACTCAGATTCCATGTGTGGCGGAAGCTTGCCCTGTGATAGGTTCTCACTTATCTTCAGTTGCACATGATGCTCAGTGGCTTGCTCACAGAAGTGTATGGAGATTGCCCCAGTGGCCCTCCCTAACAAAAGCCTTTCACAGTGACTGCATTTTACTCTACAAAATACGAAACCGATGTGAGTTTGACCAAGGGTAGGCCCTGGAGGCATGGGATTTAGAGTTAGCTAACTAGAAAGAAATGGAAGCTTGGGTAAGGAGAATGGATCTGAAAAATAGTAAACCAGGCATAAAGCACTTTTCTCACTGCTAACTGTCACAGAATGGAATAAAGCCATCTGTTAAATACATCTCCAATGACTTCACTCAGTTTTTCACTATGCAAAGGCCCTAGTATGTTAAACTGAGGCTTGGCTCACCACCAACCTTCTATACCTTAAGGGCATAGAATACATTTTTTTAAAAGTCTGACCTCTGTGACCTAAACCCCAGCTCCACCACAGCCTCCAGCACCTTCACAGAAATCCTGGCATTTACCAAAGGGACACATTCAACCCCTACATCGAATTCTGACCATTGATCTCCAGAAACACGGTATGAAGGGTTCAGGGAGGATGAAGAGAATAAAGGAGTGAGGTACATACAGGTTTCACATTGCTGACATGTATCTGAATTCAAATAAAGTACTAGCTGTAAACAAATCCCAAACCACATTTTGTCTTGTTATTTTCTTACTAAATGCCTTTTCTTAAACAGGCACTAGCACATTATCTATGACTAAATTTTAATTTTCAACTTCATTCTGAAATTAAATGAACTCATTGATGAGGGAGTGCCCAGGAAAGGAATGCTTTACTATGTGCTTAAGTTGACAATCACCTATCTCATGAACAACATTTAAATCATCACATTTCTAACTAACAGGAAATGGAACTCACTCTGCATGGCTTGCACACTGATATCGGGTATATTTATGTTTAATCTTAAAATAAGAATCTTAGATTTTATCCTTCATGCATCTTATTGAAGGTTAGCTGACTTATTGGCTGCAGTGGCCCTGAAGACATTCCAGTCTATCATGTATTTGCTTCTGGCATCAGTTGAGGTAATTAGGTCATTATCTTGCTGAGTTGATCTAGAGTTTTTCCTGGAAAGATGAAGCATATTGGAAAAGGCAGAATTGAAGTGTGCTCTCCTGGATAAGGTACTGAGTGAAGGGAGAAGTCTATACAGGGGCTTGGCTTTTCTGTTCTGTCCTGTTTGAATTCAGAGCTGGGGTGGATATAACAAAGTAAAGAAGGCTTTTGACTATAAACATTACTTTGCTTTGGGCAAATACTGAGTAAATGTAAGGTTGTGGACTACAGGTTTATTTGGAAAGATAGAATACTCCCACACAAATCTACCTATGAAAGTCACCACCATGTCCATACCCAGGTATGCAAAACATGATCTTTCCACTTTTCACCCTTCATTTCTATGATTCATACCCTCCTGGAGTCTTTATAGACTCTCGGGCTCGACCACCAAGGAAATAGGCAGAATTCTATAAATAATCTCCACTGTCCCTGTCCCTATCCAGTCTTCTCCCCAGTGACTGTGATGTCATAGCAGTGAAATACCCGTTAATGGTCATTCTAATTCTTCGACATCAAAAGTAGACCCTTCAGTTAATCCGGTTCTTATTAGTTGGCCTTTAATCTTTTTTCCTGTTTGTATGTGTTTACATGTGCAAGCATGTCTGTGTTTCCAGATAGAAGCTAGAGGTAGATTCAAGTCTCTTCCTCAATTGCTTCTCAATCCTTATTTTTGGAGACAGGGTCTCTGACTGAAGCTTGAGCTAGCTGATTTGGCTACGGTGGATGTTCATTTAAGCCCCAGGTATCCCCCTGCCCTCATTTCCCCATTGCTGGTGCACAGGTGTATACCAGCATGCCTGGCTTTTTAAAGTGAATACTGGAAATCCAAGCTCACTTTCCTGTCTGCACATCTCCCCAGCCCCCATTTGAACTGCTAGATGAGCCCTTAGAGAGTTACTGCTACAAGTAGGGGGTTCACACTTTTATTTATCCCGAAAGGTAGTATCCTTCAACTGTGCCTCCATGTTGTAGAACTGTAAGACATTAAACTAAAGATTTTAAGCTATGAAGTTTGATGTTATTTGTTATGCCATGGTGGGAAAGCAATATAGGCTGGACTCCTGATGGTACATCTACCTAGACTCAAATCTGTGATTCTTCTCCAATACTTTTCTTATGATACAAATAATTAAATGCATAAAAGCATTAAGATATAAACAAAAGTTCACATAAAAGTTTCAAAATTTCTAAAGATAATTCCATCTCCTCCCTTACACTCTGAATACAACAAACCATGGAGATACTCAACGAATAACTACAGATTGGAAATCATGTGCCACACCCATATATTCATTCTACAACACTCTCTCTCTAGAGGAACCTTATGTATGTGGTAAAATACTGTTGTTTGTTTGTTTTTATCCTCTTATTCTTCAGTTCTCATTATATCTATCATTATCTACCATTTATTTTGAGAGAGAGTCTCATGTAGCCCAGGCTGGCCTCAAACTCATTACGTAACTGAGGATAACCTTGCATGTTTGAGCTTACTGCCTCCATTTCCTGAATTCTGGGGTTACAAGCATGCATACTCACACCCTGCTTATGTGTGCTGAAGATGCAACCTGGGACTTTCGGCATGATGTGCAATCTCTCCAACAACTTGCCATTTCCTCAGCCCCCAGTGGTATTTAACCCTTAAATCACTCCAGAAAAGAAACTGAGGGATAGGAAAGGTGAGTCACGGGGTATGTATATGATCCTATGGCAGAGCTGGCATGCCAAGGGGGCTCGAATATTTGGTGCTTAGTTTAAACTACGTGATGAATGGATGCTGATACAGAAAAGGGGCCTGAAAAAAGACCTAGACTGGTGATGTCATCAGTGGGCAAATCTGTCAATAGTTCACACAAAGGATGATTAAGACCCTAATCTATCTGGCCCTAAGTCATTTTGCTTTTAAACATTTTCATTATCACTGACAGCATTTAATTCCATGTTTCACTGGTAGTACACTTTTTTTTCCCCAAATGATTCAAGTTTATCACTAAAGATTGTTGATAAAAATGGGGGAGGGGGAGAAACGGTAAATGCTTCTGACCTATATAGCTCGCTGTATGGCCAGGCATCTCTGATGGGCTCTGAACTGGATAAAACCACTGACTTATTCCTTGTTATTTGACCAGAGTATTACATACCACTCATCTTACTGTACCAGGGTGCTGTTAGCTGCCTAGGGATCCCCAATTCCTTTCCATGGCACAGACAGATAATTCAACACTGGGGACAACAGAAGACCAAATTTCAAAGAAAAGGAAAGCAACACTTTTACCTCTTCAGAGCGGAGAAGGCCAAGGCTGGGAGTCCCTACATGGAAGCTGGCTTGGGTATTCTATGCAGCCACTGGGTTCTCCCACTCCCTCTACAGGTTCCATTTATATAACCACCCCTGTGCTTTCTTGCCAGTTCTCCCATTGTCTTCTTATGCTGACATTTCAGGCACCCCCTCGTCTACCTGTGTCCCTCTAACTCCCTTTTATTTCCATCGCCTGGATTTTTGCAGTTATAACCTCTGCTCTTGAACTCAGTTTGTCACATAAATCCAGCACGTAACTTACAAGCCATCTTCCCACCCGAGATTTTTAGCATCTTACATCTGTTAGTGCACCTGGGACTTCGCACTGCCAGTTGCTAAGGTCTTCTAAGCATGGACGGACATATCGGAATCGGCTCTGCACGAAGAGTGGGGGCAAGGGATGGATCAATCTATACCCAGATCTTACCGACAAGGCAGAGATTAATAACCAATATTATTTTCGACATGGAATGTCAAACACAGCAACAACCCTCAGTCCAATCTTCTGCTCACCAAGGCAAGGACTTGACCTCTGGACAAATTTTCACTTGGTTCATTCCAGAGACATCAAAGACCTTCTCCATCTAATCTTAGCCCAGGCGAATGGTGGATGTTAGATATTATTGATGCACCCAGACTAATGAAGTTAAGTCCAGTGTCTTTTATCTTGTGGCCAAATCAGAGAAGCTGCTTCTCTCCCCTCGAGCACCAGACATTACAGTCCACTGAGTCCTGCTTTCCAAATCATTTCTGTGGCAGCTGGCTGCTAGGAAGAGGTAGGCAACTGAAAGGAGGAAACCTGGGGAGGGCAGATGGCTCCTCTGAGTTGCTTTCCACTCCACACTGCAGCTGAGAGCCCTGCTAAGGTACCGGGTGTCAGCGTACCACGTTTGCAGAAGATGCCTCACTGAGAGGGAACTGGATAGCAGCCACCTGAGTTCTGCAGTGTGAGCCCCCATGTGTTCGATGTGGATCTCTGACAACACACCCAGCCAGCACTCGATCCCCAAGTACAGCATGACCACAGGAACTGCTGAGAGTGATTACAGCGTGAACCTTCTCTACAAAGCAAAATCCAGGAAGGTAGCAACTGCCAAATGGATGCAATAAGGGCAGGAGGGGCAAAGAAGACTTAACTGATGAAAGTAATTTCATAAGTAGGCAGCGTTTGTTTTTATAATTAGAATGGCATTGTATTGATTTTCACATTTGTTTCTGAGCACACAAAATGTTCTAAGGATGTCTTGCAAACACCACAGTAATGTGCCCAATGCATTAAGATGCCAAGAGAGCCAAAAGGCAGAGTTAAGTAATTCCTCAATTAAAACGTGTATGTGTAAATACACACACACATACACACAGTCACACACACACACGAATACACACATAAATACAAGCACACATTCACACACAGAGAGAAAAAGGAATAGAACAAAATTCAAACTTGGGTAATTTGACTCTCCACACTAACGTTCTTACTGCCTTTGGGTACTGCCTCCTCCTTAAGAGATTAAACTTACTTGGAAAAATATTCAGTTGCTGTATCTCGAAGTCTATGTTCACAGCTGCGTACCTACCCATGCACACATGATCACATACACAACTCCAAATAACAGTGTTGTTGGGAACACTAGGACCAAGGAGTTTTAAGTGAAGATTCAAAACCAGGCTGCACAGGAAAAAGAGACATTGGATAATAACACCAGTAATTATTCTGATGAAGGAAAACAGCCACAGACAAGGTGACATAGGAGAACCTTGCCCTACACTTAAAGGCATCCTATTTTCCTTTTCTAAAAGCAATCATCTCAAGGGGGTTCCATCTGCAATCTGCCACAACAGAATCAGGCAGCTCTGGGAAAATGACACATCAGAGCCACTGTCACTGGCAGGATGCTGCATACTCAGAGCCCACCTCTACCATGTGTGCGGTGACCGTGAAACAATAGCTCTGCTGAACAGGCATTCTGAAGGCTGTGACTTTACCACTCTAGCTAGACAATAGTGACCTCTGAAAGACACCAAGCAAATTCTCCTCAGAGTGGTACAGTTGGTCATGGGGGTCATTTCAACACCTTTATCTCATGTGTATACCAATGTCAGTCATTATGTACCACGAGGGACTAAAACTGATACACAGGAAACTCACGGGTAAAACTTGACTTTAACCACAGATCCTATCCTATTGGGGTAATATGACCACTGACCTGGGAAGCTGTGGGCCCTGTGTATTCCTCATACCTTTTGCTCTATGCAGTTACAAAACAAAATGTTGGATACATTTGGAAAATATGGCCTGTTAGCTTTTAGTTGGCAAAATTCATCTCTCATATACTTTTTCTTTTTCTTCTCATACATTTGTGTGGGCTGTATACTTCCCTGTGATGTCTGTGTGTGCAGCTAAGATTGATGTCCAGGACATTCTTGTCTCATTCTTCCACTTTATTCTTTGAGACAGAATCTGTCAATCAAATCCAGAACTCACCAATAAGGAGAGTCTTCCTAACCAGCTTGCTAGAGGTGGGGGCTGGGGGAGTTTGCAGAGTAAGGTCCCCTGTCTCTGGCTCAAATTACAGGACAATTGACATGCTCACTGAATAGTTATTTGGTATCTTGGGATTCAAACTCTTGCTTGTGGGTCTTTGACCATTGTTAAGTGCTTAGCCACTGAGCTATCTCCCAGCCCCAAATCTTTTTTAATCTTCTTCTTCTTCTTCTTCTTCTTCTTCTAATAATAATAATAATAATAATAATAATAAATTCTTGCTATTTTCATTGAAGCCATAAAAATAAATCCCCTAATTAGACAATAGCATTGGTCATCAAGAGTTTTCCAGATAGTTCTAATAAGTTCATTATGGAAAAAAATTATGGGACAAGAAGTTCAATATCCATAGTAGAAATGATTTCAGTACTGTTTCTCCCAGCTACCTTTCCTGAGCTCAGAAGCCTGCTTCAGCCTTGATATACAGTGGTCTCCTGTCAGCTGTGCCTTCTGCTGTCGGGTGTGCCTGTCACTAGCCACTTCCTGCTTATGCGTTGCTGTTTCTAATCTGTCATGTGACGAATCAGATGGTCAGAGCTTTTAGGACTACGTGTAAATTAAAAGCCACATTCTGCGAAATAGCCAGAGACATTTCTTCCAAAGAGCACTGAGAAGTCTTTGGCAGCTGCCCTCTCTCTTCTCCAGGCTTTTCTTATCTAGCTCCTGCTTGATGGTTGTAGGACACTGGCTTCCATATGCAAGAACTATACCTTGTGATATAAAGTGAGGAACACGCCAGAGTTCAGGATGAGACATGTGTCCCCATACAGAGGTGACACCTTGGCAGCTGTCTTAGCCACAGAGGCTGTCTCAACTCCATTGCTTCACTAGTGAAATGAGTATAGCACTCCTAAGCCACCACCTTCAGCAAGGTTGATTGAATTAAGAATGAGTTGCTATGAAGACAATATTTTTTATGTGTATGACTGATGTATTTGTTCATGTGTATGTATAAATATTTACATGTACATTTATTGATGTGTGTGGCATGGCTATCTGAAGTTGATTTGGGGTGTTTTCAACAATTGTTATTCATAGTTTTGGGAGGCATGCATGCCAAGGTGTATACTTGGATTATAGAGAACAACTTGTACTTTGATCTTTCTTCTACCATATGTATCATGTGGTTGAAATCAAGGCATAGGCTTGGCTGCTAGCTTATTTGTTTGTCTGTCTGTTTCCCACTGAGCCATCTTAATGCCTATTCATCTTATTATTGAGACAGAGTCTCACTGAACTTGGAATGCACTCATTTGACTTGGCTGGCTGGCCATCACGCTCCTAGGATCCTCCTGTCTCTACCTGTTCAGACATATGCTGCCCCCTGATACTTCTTACATGGGCTCTGGAAACAGAGCTCGGGTTTATGAAGCAAGCACCTAACTATCTGTTAAGAACAATCATTATGCTTGTAGGTATAGTATCCACAGCTGCCTGTTTCTGTGAATAAAGTTTTATTAAAACACAGCCTTGTTTGTGCTTTAAATATTCTATACAGTCTCTCTGGAGCTATAAGGACAGGTTCAGAAGTCACAGGAGAAATCATAAGTCCCCAAAGCTAAAGTCCTGTGCTAAAATCTACTGAACCATCCCACCAGGAAATATTTTATCTTTCAGCAAATGAGATTTTATTTTTCTCACAAAAAAAATAATTAAGAGATCCAATATGGACTATGTTCTAACAGCATCACAAGCTGAGCAGAAAACATTGAGGAATAAAAATAACCATTACATTAACGGCACATAAGAAATTCAATGTATAGGTTTCTGCTCTGAAAATCTGTTACTGTAAACATGAAAGCCCTCAGAAACACACCAAACTTAATGTCTAAAAGGAATAATTAGCTCAGAGCAGAAAATTATTTCTGGTGTGCATGCAGGGGAAGAATCGGTAATGCATTACTCCTATTGTGTCAGCCGTGCGGCAGTGAGGCCCATAGTCCTCAGTGCCAAACACACTGTGGGAGTACAAATATTAATCAAAATGACATCTCCAATTTTTCCCCTTCCTAATCAGGCCTAAACATCACGGGACATCCAGTAGATCAATAAGTAAAACTGGGAGCTCACAGCACTCGATGCTTTAGCTCTGCCCTCAGCCAGGACACGAGTCTTCAGTGCTAACTAACACTCCCTTATGTTGGTCATCCATGATGAGGTGAGCATACCCCCCCTTTGACCCAGAGCATCACCCAAACATGCATCCAACCATGCCACCTGTCACAGAAAGACGGCATACAGTTTCAGCATGAAAGTGGCACGGGAGTGTGTAGCTCTAGAAGGTCTTTTCTTTCCAGGCCCTTTTCCTTGATTTCCTACCCCACTGATACTTGCTATTTCCCCCTACTCTGGGCTCTGGAGGTGTGCGGGTGCTGGGAAATGTCTGACTCACTTCTGTCGATTGATTCCTTTTTTGTGTTTAGAGGAGGCAGAATACTGGAACAAAGAACACATCCAACCATGTGTTTCAAACCCTGTTGAGTGAATTGCACAGCCACAGGCAAGGGGACAAAGGCCCAGAAAAACTCCCAGAGTAGAAAAGGCATTGTCCTCCCTCTGAGGAGGTACCACCAGCTTCAGGACCCTGTGGGATAGTGAAGCAGAAAGCTCCGGGCCACTTACAGCCAGGCAGCTGCGAGGAAAGAAGGATTGAAGCTGAGAACTCAGGCCTCCAGCCACCGAGGGCCCTGGACATTACTTACTGCTCATGCACCCATTCAGAAGCTCATTTAGCTGTGTGCTAGGGATATCAGTGAGCAGGATTATCCTATTTCTTAGGCTTCTCTTAAACGGTTTTGGTCTTAGCCAGGATTTTCTGCTAACATTATGAAAATACATGTGAAAAATATTTCTAACCCTACAGTTTTTCACTTTTATATAAGAAGAATAAAATTTAAAGATAAAATATGGTAAAGAAGATGGTACCATCTTAACCACAGCCTGATCGCTAGCTTGGAAAGGAAAAGATAGTCCTTTAAATGTTAAGCAAATGGGGCTGAAGAGATGGCTCAGATGTTGGAAACACTGTCTGCTCTTCTAGAGGGCGTGGGTTTGATTCTCAGTACTTCGTGCCAGCTCAAAAGCATGAATAGCCTAATTCCAGGGGATCTGACGTCCTCAGACATGTGGTACACTTATATATACGCAGACAAAATACCCTTACTCATAAAAATAACTATACATAGACCTGAAAAAACAAAGGTAACCCTTAAGCCAAAAAAAAAAAAAAGGAATTGCTGAAATTAAAAATTAAAGGCAACTCTCCAGAAAACTGATACCGGACGCAAGGCTAAAAGAAATGAAGTAGACTTAGTTAGAAAATTACATGAATGACTAAAGAGCTTATTTACTACAGAATGTTATGTCTCGAATTGCTGTGTTTTGTAACATTAAAAGCAAGCAAGCAAACAAACAAACAAACAAACCAGGCTAGGAATGCAGCTCAGACAGTGGAATGTTTGCCTAGTATCCACAAAAGTCCTGGGTTTAGTCTCCAGTATTGCATAAACTAGGTGTGGTGATCCACATCTATAATCTTAGCATTTGGAAGGTGGAGGGAAGAGAATCAGGCCCAGGGTCACCTTTGGCTATGTCTCAAGACCCTATCTATAGAAAACCCCCCAAAAAAAGAAATGAATTAAACTTAGATTGTAGGAAGTCAGAAGTCTGATGACCATTAGGATGGAATTTGGGAAAAGCGAGGGACATGTGACCCATATGAAGACTCAGATAAATATATAAGTAATAGTACTTAGATTGCGTTGATGTTGTTATTGTTTTTTTTTATGATACCAACATAGTTGATACAGGTAAATAACCTCATTTAGAACAAACACTCCATAGGTTAATTTGGCAGGAAATTATTTGATGCATTTGATATCGATTATATGTGCTTATTTTATATAAAAACACTTCTAGAGAAACAGTACTCAGAGCCAATTCTAGGAGATTCATGAGTTCAAATATGTTCCATCAGTGACAGCCATTACACTGACCATTGTCCATTGGACAGCCCAGCCCATCTGCTCCTACCTCCTGTATCCTGTTCCACGCTCACTGAGACTGATGCAGAGAATCAGCCTTTCACCTCTGATGTCTAGTGAGATTAAATAACGAAAGTGATTGAAGAGCATGAGAATGGCTTCAGTGCTTGTCCTCCTTCCACCCTGCATATCTGGCTAGAGCATCCTCTGGACCTCCTGGTTTTCAGCTGAGTTCTAGTTCTTTCTGCTTCATTTATCAAAGCAGGAAGAGGGAGGGAGGGAGGGAGGGAGAGAGAGAGAGAGAGAGAGAGAGAGAGAGAGAGAGAGAGAGAGAGAGAGAGAGAGAGAGAGAGTTCCCTGATGGTACGTGCTAGGGAACTCATCACTCACTCCCTCATTCCCAGCCTACCCCCTCACCCCTTCCCACACACTTGCAAGTATTCCATTTGTGGATTTCTCATCATTTGATAAATATGAGTTCAATTCATCTTCCAGCTAGAACTATGATTAGAATATGATACAGGCATCTGATTATTGACATGGAACTGTGTATAGCAGTAAGGTGCTAGATAGGATTTATAACATGTATGTTCTGATAGTGAGGTGGAATTGTTTGTTTCAGCATATATAGTAGAACCATGGACCTTTGTGAATGATGACATAGTTCTTTATTTGTTCTCAATTCTATTATCTATGAAAATTAGATTTGGCCACCAAATATCCACACCTAAATGTAAAAACTGCATACAAGAGTAAGCACTTCTGTTTTACAGGCAAGGGTTTTACAGAGGCAGTTAAAATATGCTATAGTATGCGGTGATGATGATGATGAAGATAATGATGGCTTAGTTAATATTATTAATGAGTTATTGCTGTTTTATAATATGAGAGATGTAAGTGATCTAATCCTGTATGGTTATATCTATTCCACAGACAAGAGAACTTTGTGACTTGCCCATAGCCAGAAATGTTATTCCCTAACAGGTCCTGGAGGCAGTCAATGCTTCAGAGTCTCTTCTACCCACCATATTTAACTATCTCTCAGATCCATAGATTATACACAGATTTTTAAAATTTTTCTGAATTTGAGCTGAAAAGGTGGCTCAGTAGTTAAGAGCACTGGCTCCCCTTGCAGAGGGCCTGATCTCAATTTCCAGCACCCATGTGGTAGCTTACAGCTATAACTCCAGTCCCTGGGGATACAATGCCCTCCTCTGGTCTCCTCCAGTACTAAACACACATGATGCACAAGCATATACATAGAGAGAAAACTGCAATGACTTTGGCAAAGTATAAGTCCAAACTATATTAGGAACCTCAGTCTGTAAACAACACTCTACACAAACCACCACTGTTTGATCAATAAAAGCAGTGCAGTAGATTCTGTGGAACATACTTCCGAGAGGCCCCCTCTAACTCACAGTCAGTAATTAGACCTCCCTTATTTGGTATATTCCCAGTCCTTTCTGAAATGTATTATTCTGTCTTCAGACCTCTAATCAAACTTGAAAGGAAAAAGAAAATCCCTTCAGTGTTCCAAACCCACAAGCACTATGGTGCGGAATCAAAAAGTTCAGTTGAACTGCTTAGTCTTCAGTTTCCCTGACTCAAGTTTTGTTGGAGTTTTTATAATTAATTATATTCCATTATTACTGATCATCAATTAGCTCAAAATGTTGCTGAGTTGGTGGCTATGCTGAAGAAGGCAGAATTTAATGATAATTTGAGACCAGTAGGACACTAAATTTCTCTCTTGTTAATAATTAAAGTAGATAACTTATGTTTTTATTTATAGCTTCCAGAAATATCTGGCTCATTCCTGAGCGCTGCCCTGTCAGCTAATCATCAGCTGGTCATGATCTGACTTAGGCCACTGTGTTTTATTTCCTACAGTTCCACTAAAGCTATAAATGTAGCCCAAACCGAAAGGTAAAACAACTGAGGTCATCACTGAGTGAGTTGTGGAACTTTCCTTCTGTCATATCACAGACAAAGGAAAAACAGGGCTAACCTTTCTGCTTACCTGTTTCAATTTCCCAGATATAGACAGAGTCATCTGTACAACCAACAATGAGAAAGTTCTCGACTGGGTGCCATCTAATCGTCCTCACAGGGAAAAGGTGCTTCCGGGCACGCAGGAGGCACCGTCTTCCTTCCAGGTGAAGGAGAGCCAAGGAATGGTCATCACACACACAGCAAAGGATCTGGCCATCGCTTCGCTGTAGAGACAAAACAGGCTTACTTAAGTGAGAAGTCACCCTGCCATAATGAGGGAGTTAACTCCCCCTGCACTGTTCTTCCCAGGCTATTTACAAGAGTGCATTTCTGCATTGCACAGAACTTCTTCACGGCGCACTCAGGGATCAGCTGTAGACATAGAGCAGAGTTTAAACTCACCAACATACCAGGAAGGTCAGGAGGTAGAAGTGAAGGGGAAAGGGAACAGACAGATCCTCTTGTAAGATAGAGAAGGGTTCCATTACTCAGCAAATTCAGCAGGCAGTGCTGACGTCAGAAACGGCACAGAACACAATAAAGCCCAGAACTCATTTGTCACCACAAAAAGAAGCTATTTGTGGACACAAACTTAGACCCAAGGGTATTGAGAGCTGAGATTTTTCACTTAAAGCCTCACAGTGTGATTTGGTGCAGTTCCCAGAACTCCAGATTCTAATCCAAACAGGATACTTAGTGTAGACATAAGCTAAAACAGGGCAACATTAGATGGTTCCTGCTGAAGGTGCTCCCTCAAATACACGAGGACAGAAGGAGGTTCACAGGACAGTACTCCTAAAGACAGCTGCCAAAGTCATCAGTGGTCAGCTTCACCACCCAACCTGAGCAACTAATAGATAAAATGAAGAAAAAAAAAAGACGTTTAATAAGTGACCTGGAGGTGTAATCCTAAAGGACACTCTTCCAGCATGCACATAGCCCCAAACTCAATCTTTAGTACTACATGGGGACTGCTGAGCCATCCAGGACAGACCAAGGGTAACTGATGGTAGTACTACATGGGGGGCTGCTGAGCCATCCAGAAGGACAGACCAAGGGTAACTGATGGCTAATCACTCTGGGGGGAATTGGAGAGCAGATTTTCTTTCCCAATTCGAAGGAGACTAAAGAAATTCTAAGGAGAAAAAAAATCACACAATGGCAGATGTGATACAGACGGAGCCTAGACTTCAGAATGGGTCAGGTGTCATGGCTTTCCAGACAGCTTGTCTTGTAGAGCACAGGTATATTCCACAGCTTCTAGAATATGCAGCTCCAGATAATGGAGAAAACACACACACACATGCACAAATCCACATACCCAGACATGCAAACAGATGCACACAGGCACATACATGTGTACACATATACAACACACATCCACACAGGTATACACGTACATACCACACCACATACACAAACTTGGCATGCACACACACACACACACACACACACACACCCCACACATACACAGTCACAAGAATACAAATCATATGGCCATGAGTGAGCATACATTATATGACCCATACCAGGTCAATCCAACACTGCACCCTAAACTCTTGAAGATGAAATAATTCAATAGGAAAAAAGAGATGGAGTAGGGGCTGCAGAATAACCTGTAGGGGTAGGAGAGAGCCTCAGAATAAAATATATTCCACAGTATTCCAACTGTCCACATGGAAGTTTCTAGAGCAGCATTTCATTTAGTTTAACCCTTTGTGACCAAGAAACATGTTTCATGTTTTAGCACCAAAATACAGCATCGATTTCTCCAAGTTTATCTATATGGACTTGATGTCATAAGCCAATCTAATTTACTAAACACCTTGCCACATACTTTTCACCCTAAAATCTAGTTCACATTTTAACATTTAACTCTTTGTGAACTGGATTTAAGTTGATATCTCATGAGAAGATAGGAACTATCACAATGTCATTTTCCCTAACAAGGTAGATGGTGTTCATAAACTTAACCTGTATCAAATGCTCAGTCAGTACTTACTAAGGAAATAAAAGCTACATCTGTATTCATATATTCCTACATTCTTTAACTTGGTTTTGTATAATCTTTGATTTTACTTTAAAATTCCATACTGAAAATTAAGACAACTAGGGAGGAAAATATGATGACTCGGTCAGTAACTAAGAGGCTTTTATAAAGTGACCCAATGCTTACTTCAAAAACATCATTTGGGTAACACAGAATAGTAAAATTAAAAGTCGTATTGAGAAGTTAAGGGCAAACTTGGCAAAAGTAGCTGGCTAACTGTGAGCTGACAGTGTGAGTATTTGCTCTTTGTTTTTTTGTTTGATTACTTGTGGGAATATAGGTTGTATTGCTGTTTGCTTTTTACATCATGTGCTGTTCTTTACTCTTCCTGTTCACTTACTTTCAAGTTCTCTGGTGACATCAAAAGTCTTGTCACTGGACCAGCTTCCAAAGAGAATGTGTGCAGAATTTCCTCAGTAAAAATATCCCACAGGATCACATAGGAGCCTCGATCTCCAGACACCATCCAACTTTGGTCTAATTTTGAAGCAAGACTGTGAGGGTAAAGTAATGAAGTCACGCTCTGGTGATGGCCTCTGAGAAGGGTGTGGCACGGGGAATCTGGAAAGTGGTCAGACACCAAATAGCAGAAAATTATTTTTCAGGTCATACGTTTTTGACATACGGACGCAGCTGGCTGAGAAGATTATCAAGCAGCCTTAGTAGGCCGTCTCAAAAAGCAAAATTCCTCAGCAGAAGCTAGAACAAGTTATGAGTGAGGCAGAAAGCTCAGTTGTTCAAGTCTCCTGTTTGCTGATGGCTGTTGACATTCTAAAACTTGGGGGGACTAGTCACATACTTTCTCTTCACGTAAACGGCCAAGTTAAGTTTAACAGAAAAAGAAGCAAATGTCACAGGACATTTTGCTACAAAAGATGCTTAAAATTATCAAGTTCTACCCCTTTTTCATTGTTTACAGGGAAAGTATCTCAGGCTCGAATAAGCCATTCAACTCCTTGAACCGAGAGCAGGCCACAGTGGTTAATCTCAGCTGCTCAAGGAATCTTGCCCTTTACCTGGGAATCAATCACTCTCTACACACGCTGCCACAACGTGGACACATTGATCCTTTCACTCCTTCTGACTCACACGTTCAACCCACCTCTGTAAGATGCAGGGAATAACAACTGCCCTTGCTTGGGGCAGACAGTTGAGTGAAGTGAATATATTCTCAGCACATGCCTAGCACCTAGGAAGTACGTGGACACATGGGCATGTACCTGGGCACATAGCCTTTCAAACAATATCTGAAGTAGAACTGAGCCTAATAGTAACCCGCTTCTCATGCTTCTGGACCCTGCTGCTCCCTCCATGGCTACCCATACTCTCTGAATTAGAGAAGACCATTTGCCAGTCTCTTTATTCAAACTGAAAAGGAATCTCAAAGTTCTGTTATTTTGTTTTGTTTTCTATTCTGGTCTCACCAAGCAGTAATGAATGTCAGTTCAGAAGCTGTCTGTCAAGTGTAAATTTCTGTTTATTTTCTTGATATTAGGATAAGTTGGTCCAGATTAAATTGTCTACAGTCTCCATTTTCTCTGACTTTTCATGGCAGCTGTTTACCCACTTATTATCTCTTCCAGCATCCTTGCCATTACTGTTCAGCTGTCAATTACAGAGTCAGTGAGTAACTAAAGTGTGCTGAACAATCAGAACAGGGACTGGAAGAGGATGTTCTAATTAAAAGAAAAATGATGTAAAGAAAAGAAAACAAAACAAGAAAATTTAGGATGTGTAAAGCCCTAGGTTTGATTCCTCAGCACTGCAGGGGAAGGAAAGGGAAGCTTATTTGTGGGATTTCATAGTAAAATGTTTATCTAGCATGCCTGATGCCCTAAGTAGACCCCCCCTAAAAAGGGAAAACGAAAAAGAAAAAAACAAACTCCAAAAGGATACAATTTTTACTATATATCCTAAAATCTCCATCCCCTCCTACTTCCCTCCCCTTATAAGACAACTCATTGTATAATGATACTTATTTAAATAAGTAGGTATCAATTGTCACAATGCAGAGATGAATAAAACACAGACTTCATAAACATGAAAATTCAAATAAATATAGGAAGATGCCATTTTATTCCTCATTAGTGAAGATTTAAATGTTGAAAAATGTAAAAGGTAGTCAATATTTAAGAGAACACTTTATATTTCCCAGGTTATTAATGGATATTCATGTGTATACTGAGGTAAGTCCTTTATCAAACAATTAGATATCTTAATTTCCAAAGTCAAAATCACAAACTAATATTGATGTAGTCATTCAAGGATAATCAATTCCAAATTTTGCACAGTAGCCAGAGGCTGGAAAACCTAAGCACTGATTAACAGAAGGTTTCAAGTTTAAATTTTGATTATTATTTGTTATTTAAAATGAGCTCATGAATAATAAGTACCAAAACTATTTTATTAATATTTATTTTATAATAACTCAGCATGGCATAGATTTTACTAATGTGATTAAAACACTGCATACAGTGTGCTGGTATGTGTGTGTGCTCGCACATTCATATATACACATACATAGACACACATACAGTTTCAGGAAGTACAGTGAAATGATTACATACAGTGGCCTTTGGTAAAAGCCAAAGTTGAAATTAAAGTGGGGAGTGAAACTTCTGGTGGAGCAATACATCTCTCTGCTTGAGGCTTTACAAAAACCCATGTACATGCTTAATTTGGTATTAAATTATGCACAAATTTATCTGCAAATGCAAGCAAAGGTCTGAGGATTCTGAATCATGTTTGTATAGCATGTAGAAGATCAGATAAATTAGGTGAATAGGGAGAAGACAAATTAAGTCACCTTTCAACAAAGAGCCCCTTTCTAGAAGTCCAGCTTTGGCAGCGTTCAGAGCCTTCGTGATGAAAATGGTCCCATCCTCACAGCCACAGATGAGTTTATCAAGATTTGGAATGTACTCTGATGAGGTGATGGCACCTGTCATTCCCACCTCATCTCTGGACCCAGAGAAATGGTCTGTGATGCTCTGTGACACTGTTTGATGCTTATCAAAGTTATCCTGAAGAGTCCAGGTGGTAGTTATTGGTATTTCTGAAAGGAACACATGTATAGGAAGAAGTTGGTTCATTTATTCACAATAGATACGAAAACTATGTAAAGATATCATTTCTTTAGAAGTATGAGCCCGGTGAAAAAGCTCGGTCACATTCAGAAGATGGATAGAGAGATAGAGAGATAGAGAGATAGATAGAGATAGAGAGATATCTTAGGATGTTCAACTGAAGTTCATTCAAATTATGTTGGTTGTATTTGTGCACCCACAAACCTTAACTATATCTGTTTCAATACTGGTGTCTGTACAAGTTGCTTTTCAGAAAATAAGATTAGAAATCGAAACTGATGGGGTTATACATGGCTCAGGATGGAACAGCATGGACTGCTCCCCTAGAGGACCCGAGTTCAGTCCCCAGCAGTCACGTTAAGTAGCTCACGGTTTCCTGTAACCTGAGCTCCAAAGAGGGTCAGATACCAAAGGCTTCTGGGGGAACCTGCGCTAATGTGCACATATTCACAGCAAACATATACTCATAATTAAAAATAAATGAAAAGAAATGGAAAGTGGCAAGCTGGGCATAGGGTGCACACCTTTATCTCAGTATTTGGGAGACAGGAGCAGGCAGATCTCTATGAGTTTGAATTCAAAGCCATCTTGTGTACCTAATGAGACACTGTGTTAAAAAGACATGGGGGAGGGAGGACAAAACTGTCTTACCTCTAGGGGAACCATCAAACTTAGATATGGGGACATCTGGGATATGCCACAATGTAATTCTTCCTGAAACTTCTCCAGAGAAAAGTACCTTGTAAAAAGGCTCTTTCCGTTCATTCATGTAGCCCATGACAAAATGCAGGTTCTGAAAAATAAACCATGAGCCTAGCACAGGTAATAATTAATGTGCTGACCACTGGGAAGAGAAAAGCAAGACTTCAAAACTGAACCAAATCTTTTTAAACAACTTGGCACCGTTTCAAAATTTTTGAGGAAATTAAATGAAATAGTCTGTGATTTGAAGGTAAAAGAAAACGAAAACCTCTATTAAAAATGAGAAATGATATCACTGGCTAAGCTTCAGAGAGTTGACACAAGCATCTAACCTTGGTGGTAAGGGCTGGGTACATGTTTAGTTTTTTTTTTTTTTAATGTCATCAATAAAAGAAACTCCAGTGCTATGAGTTTATGCTGTCATGGTCTTGAACTCACATGTGAAGAAAGCTAGAGAAAGGACTTGGATTATCCATGGTAATGGAGACAGCAATGGGCCTGGAGTGTAAGAATCTGAATCAAAATCCTGTGTTTTCATGATGATACTGCTCACCAAACATGCCTACTCTTTTTTTGGTTGCTTCAGTTCTATTACAGTGAAAATAACACCAGTTAACATGTATACATATATACATGTTTTCTCTCATACATATAGTCCTTGGTATCCTTTTCCAGAACTATTAACCAGCTATTGGCTCTAAGAACTCATAATCATACCTATTATAAGATTAAACCACCCACGTTTTAAAACCTTGGAGTTGATCTCTCTAAATGTTGGTTTCAAAATGGCCTCCTGGTGACAGCTGAAGTCATGCGGCATTGTATAGACTGTATATGCTTGTAAATGATAAAGTTGAAATACATGTTAGTGACCTCCACCATAATTATTTTTAGTTTGTACACATTTGCCCACCTTGGACCTGCAGCCTTGTTTCATGTCAGCTAAGACTTGAAGAATGTAAGAGGTTTCTTTCAGGAGACACACAAACCCTTTAGCAGATAGGTTCATAGTAGGAACCAAAGAGAACTCTCAATGATACAGAAATAACCGATGAAATTCCATAGAGGGACTCCAAACACTGATCCTGGCCAGTGCCATGTTGCTGCAGAACACTCTCTTCTAGGTTTACTGTGATCAAAATCTTAAAATTAGATTATCCTATTTATAGTTCACTAGATTCTAGGTATTTTTTCCACTTAAAGTATGTCATGAGGGGCAGAAAAAAATTGGATATCTAAAGAAGAATCATTGGAAAGTGAAACATCTGTTTTTGTGTTCATACTTGGAGAGACAAAACTAGATAGCTTTCCATTTTAAAAAAATTGTTTTATTTTATGTGTGTAGGTGCTTACCTGCATATATATCTGTGTGCCATGTGTGTACCCTGCCTGTGGAAACCAGGAGAGGACATTGGGTCCTCTAGAATTGGAGTTACAGGTGGTTGTGAGCCACCATGTACATGCGGGGAATTGATCCCAAGTCCTCTAGAAGAGCAGCCAGTGCTCTTAACTGCTGAGCCATCTCTCCAGCCCCAGCTTTCCAATTTTAAAACAGTGGTTTTATACAGCTTTGATATTTGCTTGTTAGGGTAGAAATTTCTGAGTGACATTTCCACAGGTTTCTGTGGAAAATTGTGTTGGTAAAACTTCACTGTGAGGCCAAAAGGGAGCAAACGGTGGGCTCTTCAGAATAACAAAAATGCCTTTCTGAGTGAGCCACAGCACTGCTTTGTGACAAGGCTTCACTACTGTCCACTAAGGACTTTAGAAATGTTCCCTGATGCATGCTGTAATTTTAAAGGTGTTATTTGATTTGTGTGTGTGTGTGTGTGTGTGTGTGTGTGTGTGTGTGTGTGTGTGTTTTCTGCCCCAGCAGCACCCAGGGTTCTCAGTTTTGGCTGAGAGATTTTTAACCAAGGTTTTGCAGCAAAACCTTAAAGGGGCATCATGGCTGTGGGGCTTCCAAGAGCTCTGCTGCCTAATTAATCAAATCACTGTTCTGCCCACAGCCACATGCTTTCATGCCTGATATGCCACTACCGTAAAGCTCTTCCTCTTCACGAAGTACCTTTTTGGGTAATTAACTGATGAGTTACAGGTTAAAAATCACTTTGAATAACACCCCTGGAATAAAACAGTTCCTTAGATCTCAGATGTGGTTAACTGTCAAAGGTATAGTTAAGCCAGGTAGGAAGCTCACAATTATATTCTCAACCACCTGCTGTAAACCTCAATTATGGTTGCTTGAAGAAAAATTTTTCTCATAAGAATAGCTAAGTACATGTGAAAATGATCTGAGTGTATAGTTAAGCTTTGGGGATTTTTTGTTTTTGAAGTATAGAAACCATTGCATAAAGTTTCAGAATTGGAGCAGGTATTTCAGAATGTTAAGAACATGCTGTGAAAGAGATTAAAGGAAAAACATGGGATGTGTGTGTATGTGTATGAGAGAATCCATAAAATAAAATTCCAGTAATGGTGCATCTAGGTAAATGGCATGTACATATTAATCATACTGTTCCTACAAACTTTTCAACAATTGAAACATTCCCAGCTACAGTAGGCAGTCAATATTTATGGTGGTGAAATCAGAGTTTTAATAACTTCTCTACATTTGTAATCTTCCTATAATGAATAGGCATTGTTGTATCAATCAACAATTCTTATGGGCAACATTTTCTCTTTGGGAGCCATTAACACTCAAAGTTGATTTTCTCATTAACAACTTAATCTAATGCTTTGATTTCATTTTTGCAAGTCTGAGTTTACTCCAAAGCAAAAAGCCAGTTTGAGGCCACTCTTCCTGCCTTACCTTATTTTCCTTCACAGAAGTGGAGCAGAGTAAGTGCGGGTAGATGGTCCCCTTCAGGATGCCTCCATCGGCAGGGCATGTGCATTTGGAAAGCCCACTACGTGGGGAAAATTATAAACAAAATTTAGGGTCTTTCATTTGCTTCCTTGCCCCCTTTCACTTTCAAAAGCCGGATGGCACCATTTGAGTTTCTAAACTCCAGTTAAAAATTGTTGGGTTAATAATTACGAGTGACTTTTTGAAAGCCCTGCACCAGCTGTACAAGTTCTACATGGCTAATCTCATGCCTTCATCCCCTGCTGTGCTGTACAAAGGCAGAGGCCTTGCAAGCCCAGAGTAAATCTTCCAGTGCCAAAGTTGTTTTGTTCTGGGTTTTGATCAGGGGCCGCATGCAGAGGGTTTTCCATAATAAACCTCCCCAAGTTCATTTTCTACCTGAATGTTCTGAATGCCGCTCCCATCTGAGCCCACCTGTTCAGCAGCTGATAGATATAACTGTGGCCATCTTCTGTCCAAACAAGGATCCTGTGGGCAGCAAGCACCTCTCCACCAGCAAAGAATTGTCCATCTCTACTAACTTCAGTCCACAGAAGGGAAAAGTCACAATAGTCATAAATCTGCAAGTGCAATTATACATTAACAAAGGCTGGAAATAGAGCCTGCCTGTAAGATTAGCAGTGAATTATGCTTATAAACACTATAGAGATGATGAAATTAACACTACAGCCTATTGCATATTAAAAACATACATACTGTACCCATGGGTGAAGATAAAATGTAATTTTGTAATATTTCACAAGACTTATTCTTTCACATTTAGCCTAAGGTATCTGGCTGGCTTATTCTACTGTATATCTGTTAAGCATGGAAACTCAAATCTTACATTTTAAAATATTCTTCCCACATGAATAGTCTCAGTATAGCACTTAAATTTCCCTTATATATAAGATGTATGCGTAGTAGAAAGCCTTTGCTAGCTTGAGTGCTTTAAGTTTTTGACAACAATATGTTATTATGGCACAAGTCAGATAGACTTCTAATAGCAGTTATGTAAAACATTAAAGAAAATCAAGCTGTCATTGAATGATAACTTTGCTTTACTCTTGGAGAAATCACAGAATAGATTCACAAGAAAAGAAGAAATGTTCCCTAAAAACATAGTAGTGACACAACAGAAAAATAATCCAGAAATATGGTCCATCCATATTTGTAGTAAGTACTATGATTCTAAAAGTAAATGCAGACATTGTTTTTAAAAACAATTTGAAGATTTATTTCTCTTTTTAATAATTTGTTTTTATTTTGTGTGTATGAGTGTTTGTTTCCATGAATGCATCATGTGCACAAATTCCTGAAGAGGCCAGATGAGAACATAAGATCCCCTGGAAAGGGAGTTGCAGGCATTTGTAAGCCACTGTGTGGGTGCCAGGAGTAGAACCTAGTCTTCTGCAAGAGGAGCTAGTGCTCTTAAGCACTGAGACATTTCTCCAGCCCGTAGCAATTATTTTTATCATCATTTATTTGTGGCTGATAAAACTAGAATGTATTGGCTCACATAGAGTATCTTAGGGAGCAAAGTAACTGAGCACACATCAATAAGACAGGTATAAAAGGCTAGCTGCTCCATGTCTTCACGTTCTTACATGAAGGATATTTTTTCCCAATATTTAAACCATATTTTTACTGTTTGACTCAACAGAAAAACATTACAATTGTACATCACCGGCACTTTCAATACCTTCCAACACTTAGAAAATACCACCAACAGAAGTCTCTCTGTGTACGTGCAAAATCGTATTGCCTGACAGTTGAAGGAGTCAAGAAACTTCGATTCTTTTTCATAGACATCTTGCTTTTCCTTTAAAAGGAAAAAAAAAACATTCTAATACACAGTCCAGGAAATGTCCACAAAAACAAAAGGCACAATCCTCACATCCAAAGCAGAACTCCTTCTTATCACTATGCAGGGAAAAGTATCCAAGGTTCCTTTCCAGTGTTTTGACCTAAACATCACTATACAATTAATGCTATGAGCAGAAATTCCCCTAAGATTCAAGGACTTATTATTGAAAATCAACTAAACACCATTCTACAAAGAACAATAATAAGTGGGGGGAACATAAAGTTACTGTCTTTCAGCCAGAGCAAAAAGGGGAGGCCATAAAAATGTTAAAATTCAAAATAACAACAACAAACCAAACCTGTAGTGTTTTAACGACAAAAACCACAAGGAAACAATACAAGAGGTGCTTTGAAAAAAAAAAGACAGGTATAAAAGACAACAATGGGCAGCAAAACCTTCTGGAGACTTCTGATATTGCTGGGTAGTGTGGGGCTTTCTAAACTGTGAAAAGCAACTCAATGAAGAAATTGCCACAGACTGTGTAGGGAAACCTAAAGCATACTGTGTTTCCCTTTTTGTCTGTTACTTTGACCCTAAACTGATGGTAGAAAGCAGTTGGCTATGCCAGCATCCTCAGAAAAGTGGTCCTCCTATGCATCTGTCTGTGACAGCTCCCATACCCTAGAAGAGCCCTAGGGGGAGGAGACAGAACAGTGTCTACTATTTATATTATGTATGGAGTTACGGTTGGAAGGGCTCAATTCAAATGCCTCGGTGCCCACCCCTGGAAAGTTATCATCTTAACCTTCAACTGTGAACAGGCATCACTCGCTCATGGTTTGAAATTTTCAATGAATAGTGATTGAAATAATGAAAAAATTAGTGGTTTCCAGGCCAACCTGAATGCTGTTGATAGATGAGGAGAGGTCCCATACTTTGAGCTCGCCGGTTACAGATACAACCAAGAGAGAGTCTTCTGCAAAAAGAAGAAAAGTCACATATGAGCTGTCAGCCAGGGAACCAGAATATTTGTCAGTATTACCTCATAGTCACTCAAAGATTGCAAAGGACTGGGTCAGAAAGACATATTTAGCTTTGATTTTTGTTAAGGGAATGATTTCATTCCAGGTTCTAACACCCTATGTGTGTGCAGAATACAGCTAAAGAAAAAGTCATGGCACCTGCCAGACAATGGTTGTGTTGAACCTGTTACAGATGGGAATGTAGAACCAATTCCCACTGTATGTGGGCATTACCAACTACAGAAACTAAGTTTCAGTGCTATATCCAGAAAAAGGGTCCCACTGCTACACATACACACACACACACACACACACACGGACGGGCGGGGGGGAGGGAGGGAGGGAGGGAGGGAGACAGAAAGAGAAAAAGAAAAGAAGGGGAAGGGAAGAGAATGGGAAGAGGAAAAGGAACAGAGGAAGAAGAAGGAAAGTCAGAGACAGAACACACAAACAGCCCAACTGCCTGTCCCTCTCAGCAAGCAGAAACAGATTCTCTTTTGCGTGTCTTCACCTCCTACTGGTTTCCTAATAACTTGACCCACTCGTGGAGGGGATCTGGTTCTCCCCTGCCATGGCTTCAAGAGCTGCCCCTCCCCCAGGACAAGGTGAACACCAACAGTGATCTCAGCTCTAGCTTGACAGTTTCCATAGCATCTCACCAGCCTCTGTGCCATCTTAGACGCTGAGACGCCCACGTTACCTTACCTTGAATTCTCACAGAGTGAACGATGCACATGCATTTCATCCAATCGGGGGACTGTAAAGAGGAAAAAGTGTGTAGGACAGCCAGAGTTCCAGCGTCAAGGACGAGAACATCCTGATATTCCCCACAGCACAGCAGCCAGCCCTCACCAGTCATCCGGAAGGCGCAGTGGTAGTACTATGGGAAGGCATTCCAAGAACAGCACCTCAGAGATGGGTTGTGTTCACACCATTCTAGCTGTGTAAAAACCTCTCAATTGAATTCCAGTCAGCCTGTCCTCAATGAACCCTTGGAACTAGGTAACACCTCAAGCCCCCTTCATTAACCACAGACTCTTGTCATATTGACTTTTCAGCTTAGCTTCAACACCCATGCCATGCCCCAGGTAAAAGGAGAGTTCTTTTAAAAAGAAACACTATGAATCATGGGACAGTGATAGGTATATTATCTCTGCAATGTTATTCAGAGCTAAACAATAACAACCTGGGTTTTCTACTCCAGTAGTACTGCTAAAAATTGGTAAGAAATAAAAATATTTCAAAAATATTGGGGAAATATTCTTGTACCAAATACACATTGGAAGTATTTTCTATTAAAGACCAGGCTATACATTCTACCATGCCCCTGAGCTCTGCATCTGGGTTCTGGTCCCAGGAGAAGAGGAGAGAGAGTGGGTGAGTATTGCCATATGAGGTAACAGAAGCATGAACAATGAGAAAAATATAAAGTCATATGAATGATGAGATTACCCCTACATTTGTAATCTGTCCATCATACTCCAGAACCTACTTTAAAAATCAGAAAGTATAGCTAAGATAGAGCTCTTGGGTTTCACTTCTGATACTGGAGGAAACAGAAAGCCCCTTAATTGAAAAATAATTATAAAAATTATAACTAGGTTTCTTTTTTATTTACAAAAAAAAAAAAAGAAACGAATACATCCACCAGAAGAACTAGTTAAGAGTTTTAAATGTGGCATGAGCTTTACTGCTTTCTTAAGATTTTTACGATTTTAATTACAGGTATGTGTGCATCGGCAGGAGATCGGGTACGTACACACGAGTGCACATCTGCAGAGGCCAGTGGACGGCACATGAGTGCACATCTGCAGAGGCTAGTGGACGGCAGGGTATCTCCTGAAGCTGCGGTTAGATTTCTGTGCTGGAAACCAAATCTGGGTCCTCTGGAAGAGCAGTGAATGCTCTTAACCCCTGAGCCATCCCTCCAGACCCAGAAAAAGTTTCATGTTTTATAAAAAGCACATCGTCCCTTCCCATGCACTTGTGGATGTTTTGTGTCACTCAGGAAATGTGAAACAATATAAAAATCATTTTTAAAGATAAGAATCAGAAATGAAATAACCAAGGACAAATGCTGTTGAACAATATCTTTAGCCTGAGAGGAAGGCCAAGATAACAGACATAACTGGTGATATTTTTCCACCATGGAGAAAAAAAGAAAACACAAGAAAAGAATATTCTCCAGAGATATTAAGTGCTCAGATAGGTAGAAAACACTATACATAGGTTAGTGTTTTGGCATCTCAAGTGTTCTGAAGGGAGCACACTTACACAGATGGCAGTGTGCCTGTAAGGGAGGGTGGTCTTCTCCACACACTGGCCACTGCTCACGTTCCACATGTACATCTCCCTGGAACAGAGAACTCCATATTATTCTCCCCCATTTCCACACAATTGGCTGGAATAATTTTTGTGCCTCCAAGTTTTTCTTTGGTGATGCACTTAGGCGCAACTTGATCATGTAGCTTTTTGTTACAGATTATTGGACAGAAAAATGCTGTGGTCATTAGCAGGGTTGACACTAAGTTGCTGTATCATTTTGTTTGGGTAATGAGACACTGCCTACTACCTGCAAGCTTTGCTTTAGGGCCATCCTGGCTAAGAACAAATTGTGAGGATTCAGCCATTGAGGCCTTCAAGAGGGAGAGGACTATGGTCCCTCCAGGTCTTTCCATAGAAATAGAATCATTTAAAAACAATTTATTTCACTGACCTTAAACTACATATTCTGAGGAGGACACACATCATTTCTGTGTGCAGGATCTCTCATCTCTTTCTCTTTCTCTCTCTCTCTCTCTCTCTCTCTCTCTCTCTCTCTCTCTCTCTCTCTCTCTCTCTCTCTCCTCTCTCATGAAAACAAACAGCACCACCAAGAGGCCACATTTGATCTACCACTGATTCAGTTTCTTTCTTTGATTTTTTTTCCTCTCATGATTTGAAATTCTGAAATAAACAAGTCTTAACACTTGATATTTGTAAAAACCTTCATTATGTTTTTAGGACTTCTTGTTTTAATTCATGTTATGAAGGCATAGACACAGTCTGTACAATGAAACTGTGAAATGGGCCAGGTAATTTAAACCTGGAGGATTTCAGTTCAGTAAACCAAGGCAGCCAAATCAGTGTTGCATAATAGCATAACAGCCTTTAGATTTAGAAACTTCAATATAGAAGTGTGTGTGTGTGTGTGTGTGTGTGTGTGTGTGTGTGTGTGTATTAGAGAGGAAAAACTAGCTTCATGAGTGTTGTGGGAAATGCTTCAGAGCCATCTCTCCAGACCCAGAAAAAGTTTCATGTTTTATAAAAAGCACATCATTAAAGCCAAACCTTCCCATGTACTTGTGGATGTTTTGTGTCGCTCAGGAAATGTGAAACAATATAAAAATCATTTTAAAGATAATAATTAGAAATGAAATAACCAGGAGCAAATGCTAAACAATATCTTTAGACTGAGAGGAAGGCCAAGATAACAGATAGTACTGGTAGTACTTGAGGCATAAATAAAAGAATACAGATTAATACAGGTTAATGCTATTAAGTATCGCATACATTTGATGATTTTCAGGGTTTTGTTTTGCTAACAGAGCACTAGGAGTCAATATTCTAAACCAGTCATTCTGAAACCTGGGTGGTTTTGGTTCCGCACTATCAACCACTTTCCAGGACCGACCAAGTTGCCACTAGGAACACACTACTGACATCTAGTGGGCAGAGTGCAGAAGTGCCACAACCACCGTGCAGTACACAGGTCTCCACAACAAAGGATGCTCATTCCAAAAGGCCATAAACACAAGGTACACAGGTGTGCCCTAGAATCAGAAGAAAATATTCATAGACCTTCGCGCTTTGTTTAACTAACTGCATCCCAAAGAGTTTTCAAGGTAACCTGAAAAGGCATGTAATTTTAAAAAAACAGGAGGAAAAATCTGTGTGTCCACAAACACACTGTGTATTTGTGTGTATGCAGAAAAAATAAGAAAAAAGAAAATAGAAGTTAAAAAAATATATATCACAAAAATAAGACTACTAATAACATATCTAAAAGGGAAATGAAGGATATAGAAATCGAAGGTAAGGAAATTGAATTCTAAGTAGCCAATGGCATAAAATAACACAGTAATGTTGTTTAGCACTGTAATTTCTGGTCCTTCCTCTGATCAACAAACATCTAAAAGTATTTAAAATACCCCAGCAATCTTCACCCCATGGCTGTTATTAGATTCTACCATGTATGTTTTTTTAAAGTTCTTGGTAAGCTGATATGTTTTGAAGTAAGTTTATTTTTAAGCTGGTATCTCTAATAATTAGTTTTTAAAGATACATTTTATTTTTAGTTATGTGTATTCGTGGGGGAAATAATGTATATGCACATGTGAGTTTAATGCCCATAGAGCCCCGAGAAGGGTACCAAGTCCTTTGGAGTCAGAGCTACAGGCAGTTGTGAGCCTTCATGTGGGTGCTGGGATCTGAATTTGAGTCCTCTGGAAGAGTAGTAAGCATTCTTCACTGCTGAACCATCTTTCCAGCCCCATCTGAACTCTCTTTTCTTGATTCCTATTTCCTTTGCACGTTATCTACTTCTAACTCTTTATTGCTGTCTCTGTGCTTGGTAAGCTACGATTTCTCATCGGAGCTCAAGATTCCCATAACCACCTGCCTACAGATGTTTTCATTCATGTGGCATCTGAAAGCTCACAAGCCTTGGGGAACACCCTCCTCCCTTGTTGGTTCTCTGTCAATGAATAGTCTATCCACATGTAAGATTCTCAACTTATTCTCTGTCTCATACTTTCCCAGCTGTCTACAGTGGGCACATGCGGCTTTAAATACGGTCTCTAGGATGTAGGAATAGAAGGACAGCCTAAGACTGTGCTGGAAATGCAATTTACTGGGCCCAAGTTCACCCCTATGAACTCGTATCTGCAGGGTTATGGCCCAGAACTCTGCACTGAGCCTTGGCAGGTGACTCTGAGATGACTCAGTCTTAAGGACCCTTGTCCTGGCAGAATCTCCATTCTGAGTTCAGAAACTTACCTACTGCTCTTCCACTGGTGACCAAAACTTCTCATAACATATGGAAATCCTCTCTACCAATATCAAGGCTTTTTGCTTTACAATTTTAATTAACCATGTTGCATTAACTCTGTAAGTGTATTAATATAAATTTTAATATTACCATACCAACCTCATTTGGTTAGCACATGCCTGATAATCTTCCCCACCTATTTTCTTTTAACATATCGTTTACAAAAACCAATTATTTTCACAACCATCTTTCCCAGTCTCATTTTCTTTTATGTTTTCCTTGATCTTTTTCTTTTTCAGATTGTCTGGCAATAACTGCAATGTAAAGCATGGTCCTATCATATAATGAAGATTAGCATTTTACCAAAAGTCACTCTGACTATCTTATTGTGTGCTTTCCTTTCGCATGTGTGGAGGACAGTGATCCACACTGGCTGTTTCCCTCAATCATGATCTACTTTATCATGAATGTGTGTGTGTGTGTGTCTGTGTGTGTGTGTCTGTGTGTGTGCACATGCATGCACGCATACACACATATGTGGTTGAACATGGAGAGTGGGTGTACAACTGTATGTAGGTTTTGTGTAGGTGCTACTGTTCAATTCCTATGGGAAAAAAACAATTAATATCATTTCCTGGGTTAAGGATGACCTTCACCATGTGATCCTCCTGCCTTAGCCTATTGAGTGCTAGAGTTACAGGTGTTCCATATCACACCAGGCATGAAGTGCTTGGAGGCCAGAGGTCAACATTGGGTGTTTGTCTAGATTGTTCTCTCCTGCTCTCCCATGACATCTGGGGCTCATCAATTTGGCTAGAATGGCCAGTCAGCGGCCTCCAGATCTCCTGCTGTATTCAGCACTCCTCAGTTGTGGGGTTATAGCTTTTATCATGGTTGCTGGGATTCTGACACAGGAATTCACATTTGAGTGCAAGCACTTTGCCCACAGGTACATCTCCCCTCCACTCGTTTTTAACTTTACAAAGGAAGGTAATTGAGACAGAGGTAAAAGTAGACACTTGTCACTCACCCGTTCTCAGCAGCACTCACAACATAGGGCTGTTTGGAGAAGTCTCTTGCTCTTGCCAAACACGTCACTGAAGCCGAATGACCAAAAAGAAGTTCTTTAGCTGAAATCTGAAAATGTTGAAAGTGGGGTTTTTAACAACGCTAAGCTTCCAGGAATAATAACAATAAATGATAACATATCTGCATATTCTAATTAGGAATTTTTTGTGCTAAGATGTTTTATGTGTGCAAGTTTCAGGTAAGCTGATACACAGCACATCAAAATCCACAGACTAGGGAAGCCAGAGATTCGGTTATGTTTGGGTTTGATCATGAAACTTAGATAACTAGCAGACTACTTCCTTGACATTTCAGTTCTGAATACATATAAGTCATTGTGGGTGTTTCTCATGTCCAGAAATCCCCCATGACCCTAGCCTGTGGGGGCAAGGATTTCATGTGGCACGTGATACTGAATGCATGTAACTCCAGCACTTGACAGGCTAAGGCAGGAGAATCTCATGCTGGAAGTCATCCCCATCCCAAGAATGACATTCATTGGTTCTCCCAGACAAACTGAAAAGTAGCATCCTCACAGAAATCTATGCCCATTTGTAACAGTTTTGCTCAGGATCATTAAAAATGGGAATGGGAACACACCCTAGCTACCCCACAGTAGAAGATAAACTACAGAACTGTAGGCAAACAATGAGATATTAGCTGACTCTGAAAAGAAATGAGCAGCTAAGCTGAACAGACAGGTAGAGATCTGTGTGTATTGCTTAGGTAGAAGAAGCCACCCTGGAAAGTCCACTGCTGTATGACTCCAACTCTATGACCTTTGAGTCAAGATAGAATGAAGGAAGTAAAACACTAGTGCTCATCAAGGGTTCTGGAAAGCAGGAGACCCTAGGGCATAAAGGACTTCTAGAACAATGAAATGATTCTGTTTCACATGACAAACTGTGGACAATAGGCAATGGGACAATGTGGGCAAATGTCAGTTCACATAAGCCCATTGAATATCCATCCAGGAGCACTAAGAAAGAATTAACTATAGTATGAGTCAGTAATCTTGTAAGGTTTCAATTCACTGTTTGCCCAGAATACTACTTCAGGGTGGCATTGTGTCATGGTTAGTATTAGTCATTAACTTGACACAAACCTAGAGTCACCTGGAAAGAGGGAACCTCATCTGAAGACTTGTGTCAATCAGGTTGGCCTGTAGAGTGAGTCTGAAGAGTATTTTTTGATTGATGATTGAGGTAGTAGGGCCCAACCCACTGTGGATGGTACTGTTCCTAGGTAGTTAGGTCTGTGCTATGTGAGAAAGCAGGTAGCAAGCCATGGGGAGCAATCTAGTTGACACTGTTCCTCCATAGCCTCTGATTGAGTTCCTGCCCCAACTTTCCCCAAAAATGAACTGTGACCTGGAAGTATAAGCTAAATAATCAATTTCCTCCAAGTTGTCTTTTGTCATGTTATTTATCACAGCAACAGAATCCCACTAGGACATATTGTGATGGTGGTGGACCTTGTGTGAGGGATGAGGAACCCTATACCTTCTAGTCAGGTACCTTCAGTAGATGAGACCTTGTCTTGATGCTGAATTCTACTTGAGCTGCCAACTTTAAACTACAAATTCAGATTCTCACAAGGACTCTTACCTGCTGAGCCATCTCTCATCCCTGTGTTTTCTACTCTATAGTTTTGATTTTCAGACCCTTTTTTCACAAAATTGGAATGTATCTTTTATTTCAGACATGAGATGACAAAAGAGTAAACACGTAGGGCTGCACTTTCAAAATGTTTATAAGAAAGTGACACATTGACATTATAAATAAGCATTTGACTGGTTTTCTTGTGTAGAAAAGTTCATTTTATTGTTTTAGAGGAAGCAAGTCAAGTTAGGTATTTTAAAAATTCAGTAGTTTTTTTTTAAATATGATTTCTGCCCACAGAGAACTTATAGAGATATCACATATTTTTTCTCTTGTTTCCCATTATTAGTCTCAAGTACATTGACGGATACACTAGACATAAAATGAAACATTGGTGAACAGTATATATGTTGAGCTAGATTTGAACTATGGTGCTTACACTGCATCTAAGATGGGAGATGTCCTTCAACAGAGGAATGGATACAGAAAATGTGGTACATTTACACAGTGGAGTATTACTCGCAATTAAAAACAGTAAATTCATGAAATTCTTAGGCAAATGGATGGAACTAGAAAATATCATCCTGAGTGAGGTAACCCAATAACAAAAGAATATACATGGTATACACTCACTGATAAGTGGATATTAGCTCAAAAGCTAATACCCAAGATACAACTTACAGACCACATGAAGCTCAAGAAGAAGAAAGACCAAAGTGTGGGTGCTTTGGTCCTTCTTAGAAGGAGTAACAAAATGCTCACAGGAGCAAATACAGAGGCAATGTGTGGAGCAGAGACTGGAGGAGGGACCATCCAGAGACTTGCCCAATCCCAGGTGCAATCACCAAATGCAAACACTATTGTGGATGTCAGGAAGTGCATGCTGACAGGAGCCTAATATAGCTGTCTCATGAGAGGCTGTGTCAGACATATACAGAGGAGAATGCTCACAGCTAACCATTGAACTGATCACAGGGTCCCCAATGGAGGAGTTAGAGAGAAGACTGAAGGAGCTGAAAGGGTTTTTAGCCCCATGGGGAGAGCAACAATACCAACCATCCAGAGCTCCCAGGGTCTAAAACACCAGCCTGGGAGCACTTAGGGAGGGATCCATGGCTCCAGCTGTATATGTAGGCGAGGATGGCCTTGTCAGGCATAGGTGGGAGAGGAGCTCTTTGGTCTCATGAAGGCTGGATGTCCCAGTGTGGGGGAACTTGAGGGTGGGGAGGTGGGAGTGGTTGGATGGGTGAGGACAACCCTCATAGAAGTAGGAGGGTGGATGGAATAAGGGGTTTCTGGGGTGGGAATGGGGAAGGGGGATAACATCTGAAATGTGGAATTCAAATTTCTTAAGCTTATAGTGAACTGTAGATTGCTCAACAGGCACTTCAACCAGAAAATAATAAAATAAAAAGATGTTCAAAGATTAGCAAGAGATTTTTACACCATTTAGGAGACTGAGTTTAAATGATAATGGAGAACATACATTTTTGCATTTATATGACCACTGTTTTTGAAGTGTATCTCCTGCAGTGCTCCCCACCCCCTCCAAAAGGGTTCCTAAACATTAAGCTGCTCTGTTCTGCACCTCTTGGCACTCCTACAGTAGAAGTGGTTCATTGACAGGAGGCGTTAATTAATTACACTATAAAATAGAATTACAATTAATTGTTAATTTCGGTTTAAAAGTGACAGACTTTAAAGGCTAAAAATAGTTTTGATCTTTAAAAGGCTTCTTAATGAGGGCAGTACACTTTAAGTACATCATTAGTTTAATTGTTCAAATTGGGTCTAGAGACTGCTAGAGTTAAGCAAATATCTATTCCGATATGTTAAATGTTTATGACTTGGGACAGAAACAATTAATTGCTAATCGATGGGTCCAATACTAGGTGAGGCCAGGTTCTGGAGTCAGAGGACGACAACAGTAAATTGAATGTAGAGGTTTTGATGTGGTCTGTAAAAAAGCAGAGCAGAGACTCCAAAGAACAGCAAGAAGGCTAACCCATCAGAACTGTCCAGATAATGAAGATATTACTCATTTAGCTAATAGTGGCTTTCAGGAGCGCCTTTTGTTTCTATTAATGGGCCGTTATTCTTTAGAACTATACTTAAACATCTATAGCTCATTTACTCGCACATATAATTCAGAATAGAAAATAGTAAAACTCGGTACAGCTTAAAGAGTGATAATACTTAGCTAGCAGCTAAGATTATTAACACTATCCATAATTTCCACATAACGTCTTGATCTGTTCCATAATGAACAGGTTTCCTACCATCCTGCAAGGCTTCTACCATTACTGTAGGTCTGAGAAACAGAGTGGACTCTTTCAATACCTGTGACTTTACACACCTGCAGTTCAGACGAGAGACTCCAGAGGCAGAGCTGACCCTCCTGACTTCCAGTCACTATGGTTTGCTGGTCATCTGTGATCATGATAGCCGTGATGCTGTGGGGAGGAGCTGTTCTTCCCCAGAGGGCTACAGCCTGCAGGGCACCCCTCATGTTGGACAAATCCCAGATACAGAGAAACTGAGAAAAAAAATTACATGGTTATCTTCCTTAAAATTGGAGGAACCAGCATCTGTAATTTCAGCAATGGAAAGCTGAGGAAGGTGTTATGGCACAAGTTCAAGATTGGCTTCAGCTATATAGTAAGTTCCAGATCAACTGTATTTGAGTATCTGTGATGGAAGACACTGTGGTCATTTCTTGCAAAGCCACATACATATTTGCTCCATGACCCAGCCATTCCATTCTATGCCTTATTCAACAGGAAAAAAATATGTGTTTATAGGAGATTACTATGTGTACAACCTTACTCACAACAGCTAAAAGCTGTAAACAAGTCAAATGCCAATGAATAGATAACCAGATAAACAAGCAGAGACATATCTACACATTGTGATACTATTCCTCAACCAAATAAATGACTCATTGACCCACACTACATAAATCCCCAAACAATTACTTGAAAATATCAAATACCTTAAAGAGCAATGCTGCATGCTCCTCTGGGTTAAAGACTAGACTGTTCATATTAATACATAGAAACGAAAGGCAGAGAACAGGACGGTGAAGCCCTGCAGACAGAAAGAAGCAACAGGAGGGGGTGAGGATCCATGGGAAACATGGAGAGATCTTTTTTTCTAACTTAAGATTTGTTTTATTTGTAATTAAATGTATGTATGCATATCTGTGCACATGAGTGCTGTGTCTCTGAGGCCAGAGCAGGGTACTGAATTCCTTGGAGCAAAAATTACAAGTGGGTGAGACAGAGATCGTCGCCCACGACCTGTCGTCCTCGGAACCAGGTTGATTCTGCCATCAAGAAGACGGTTGAAGTTCATTACCATCAGCTGAAAATTGAAGAGGAGCCAGAAGTGACTCCGCAGGAGACTGACACAGCTGCCAGCTCCCCTGCCTCCCCCTACGGTCGACCCCTAGACTTCCACGCCCTCCAGAAGGGTTCCTGGTATGCCTGGCTTTGCCCTCGTTTCTCTTGCTAGAGAGCTTGGCCTCTTGATCACCCCAACAAAAATTGGCTTTTTCCTAAACCAAGGCCTCCCTTGATATGGCCGCTAACATTGGGGAGCCTTCCTTTATGACAATATTATACCCCAAACGGACAAATGGTTGGTAACTTGAACATTTACAAGGGACTAGGATGGCTGTGAGTTAGCCCAATGACGGGATTATTGTAGGTCCACTTCCCAGGGGCCCACCCAATGCAGCCGAAAAGGAGTGTGCGGTGCTGGAAGTGGGTGCGCCTACATGGCCTAAGACAGGGCTCTCACCCTCCTTTCATCCACCTCGGGGTCCCTTGACGTTGCCAATCATTGACAGCCTAAAGCCTCCGACCATCGATGTGACTCGTCTCACATCAATGTTTTGGGGTTGTGAACTTGTCTAAGACCCCCCATAATTAGACATCCAAATTCAAAACTCACATAGTTGGGATTAATCCTAAGACGCCTTCTCTAACTAAACAGAGAAGGGGGAGATGCCAGAAGCCAGGACCCTTGCCCTTACCCTCACCCCCTACCTTTCCCCACCTGCACAATGTCCCCTGAAGCTTGGTAACTGCAAGATCCTGCTTGGCAACTGCAGATAGACTCAAAGCAGTGTACCATATCTTCTGAAGAATAGCATGGAGACCATAACTCAAGCAGTGTACCATATCTTCTGAAGAATAGCAGATAGATCATAATTCAAGGCAGTGTACCATATAGACCATGACATGTTTCAAGGCACAGGCCAAGAAGATTCTGTACTTTTCCACCACCTGGCCCCTCTTACTCCTTCCCCTTGTAAAACATGCTATAAAAAAGCATTTCATGTTCAAAAAAAATTAAATAAAAAAAAAGAAAAAAAATTACAAGTGGTTGTGAACTGTCTGAAGGCAGAGTTGGGAACTGAACTCTGCTCCTCTCTCTGAAAGAGCAGTGTGGCATATTAAACTGATGAATAATCTCTGAGGCACCCAAATGTTGTTGACAGCTTTGAGGGTGGTGAACATGTTCGTTGTCTGAACTCTGGTAGTGGGTTTATAAGTGTGTACATATAACAAAACTTATACGTTAATGTATATATTACTACATATTTATTAAAGTATTTTGCATGATCATTATAGTTCATTAAAGTTGGATTTTGTTTTCTTTGGGGGAGCATTCTGGAAGATATTATAATAAACCAAGTCTGAACAGAATTCTTAAGGAATCATAACTACTATTCAACTACTAAGTACACCATTTATTAGGAATGGGTAATAAAATACAGGAAACAATATTTGTCCAAAACTTAATATTTTTAAGTTACATTTCCTCTAATATCCTCAACACATAGAACACAAACAATGTACTTCATTTATAAATATTTGTAATATAATGTATCTTAAATGGTCCTTGATCAACCAAGAAAACATAATAACAATTAGATATTATCAAGGCTCAATAACAAGGAAGACTTATATAACCAGGACTGACAAATTTAGGATTCCCTACTAGATGGAATATTATATTAAATGCATATACTTAAAGAGAAAATAATGGAAAAATGAGTTAAATATATTAATAGTAAAATTTTATGTATAAGAACAACTAGATAGGCACAAATAATTCAGAAGAAATCAATATAGAGAAAACTATAATGATGATGATAATGGTAATAATTTATGAATCAAACACAGTTATTTGAAAAATGTTATACAAAATAATTTTGGGGAAAGAAGAAATTAAGTCAGATAGAAGATACAACTAAGGTTAATTGTTTAGGTTAATAAATTACCTTATATAAAAGTCATAGAAAGTTCAGTAAAATAATTTTCAAAAAAGATATTAAATTCTGAACTGGATATTAAATTCTAATATGGGTATATGAATCACCTGCAATCATTGATAGAATTAACTGTCTGAAATATATACATATAATTTCTCCTACAATGTTACCAGACTAATGAATACATGTTGATGTATGAAAACATACAGGATCAGCATACATAATTTATATTTTAAAATGTGTTTTATTTTTAATCATGAGTGTGTGTGTGTGTGTGTGTGTATCTGTGTCTATGTGTGTCTTGTGTGGGTATGTGCATATGAGTGCAGTGTTTGTAGAGTCCAGAAGAGGGCATCAATCTCCTGCAGATGAGTCATAGGAGTCTATGAGCTGTGTGACATAGGTGCTGGGAACCAAATTCTGATTCTCTAGAAGAATATGACCTATTCAACTGCTGAGCATATCCAGCCCCTATACATTGTCTTAAATAAAATGGCAGCCCATTTTACAGCTCACGGGTTAGAAGAACTGCACTTGAGACAGAAGTAATGGAAAACTGAAGACTCATTGGGACATCCAATTATTTTCAATCAAATTTTTAAAAGAGACTCTGTAAAGTTGCAATGTTTCTGTCAATATGTAAGAGGATATATATCAGGATGCCATTTGAGGCATCTTATATATCTTGGGTAATCACTGATCAAGGAAAACGTTTAAGGACTGCGGTCCAGGGTCATCAGGGTCATCAGGGTCATGCGTATGTGAGACAATGGCTTATCTACTCAGTTCTAATAAATCAAACTTTATTGTTTGGGTTCAAACTTTTTATGTGCATCCCACAGCAATCTAATTATAGACAGTCTATATAAACTATAAAGACTTTTCCCATTCTGTTTCAAATAATGAAGTCAAGACAAGTTTAAAACCTTTGGGATACAGATTTACAAACCACCATTTAACACTTCTTAGCTTACAATGATCATATCTCTAATGTGAATGCCTAGTAATATCTGGAGATATTTGAAACCGCTATGGGCTCATATTTATCCTTTAATGAATTCTAAATCTGAGCTACTTAATATAGTTGAAACACATACTTCTGTTATAGAATAACAAACAAACAAAAAGAACAAAACAATCTCCGACAGGATATTACAGACTTTAAAAAGGGTAAATAAAATTGCCTTCTTTCCCATCTGTATTCACAGTAACAAGTATACCTTAGAGTTTAGCATTATGCAACATAACTTACATGAATAATGTAATCACTATCATATGACATGATCAGTATAGATACTGAACAAGCATGCAAACAAGCAAATCCACACAAAACCTCATAGTCTTAAGTGACTGTCAAATAACTTCCTCTCGAATACTTGACTGTTACTGACCCAGATACCACAGCTTATCTTTCTCAGGGAGGTCTCCAGAATGGTCATAGCTGGTGGACAGAATACTCCTGGAAATGACTAACCCCAAAGTTACTGAGTTGCACACACACACACACACACACAGACACACATCACTGACACCACTGTTTTCACAAAGAGGCTTTAACATGTAGAAAGTGTGCTGAACACTTGAGAGCATGTGTTAGCATCAATCATGTATAGAAACATCTGACATTGTATCAATCTTTCTTTTGGAGTTAGCTCCAGTCTTCAATAGCCACAGTTCATATACATATAGGCATATGTGGATAGACATACAATTGTGTCATTTCTCAATGGAAAAAGCTTTAAGGGAAAACTGTTTTAGTCCAGGCACTAAAGATAAGTCTCAGTGGATAAGAAGGCTTGTTGCTTTTTACAGGACCCATACCTCACAATTCTAAGCACCTCCACTGTGGCTCACCACATCCTTAATCCAGTTCCAAGGGATATAATGCCCTCTTCTGACCTCAGCAGGCACCAGGTATGCACACACAACACACAAATACAGGTAAAACAATCATGCATATGAAATAAAATAAATAAATCTAAGAATATTTTAGATTTAATAGTTAAAGGCCTATTATAATGCTGAATTTGATATAATTTAATTAGGTCTAAAGACAAATACAATATATATGAAGTAAAAACAGTATTCTATTTTACTTCTAAAATTACATAGTTAAGCATGTAAGTCAGGTAGCTCATTTTTGACATGATGTTTATGTGTTTTCTGTGCTTAGTAAGCTGAACCTGCTCACTTTTCTAGTTTCAGCATTTTCATTTCGTGAAGAAGAGAAGATCGAGAGACTGGTCCTTGAAAATGGTTTTGAACCATTCAAGTCCTGAGTTGTGACTATTTTTACTTTCTATGAAAAGTTCTGTAAGGAGAATACTGGTAGTCATCCAGGAGAATGGACCTCATTCCCTGCCACTAACAGACTACAGAACTTCAGAGAAATCTAGAAGGCCTAGCCACAGAAAGAGGGAAAATAAATAAATAAATAAATAAATAAATAAATAAATAAATAAGAAACCAGCTCCATCCCATCAGGCTGAAAGGAGCGTGAGGCCGGGAGTCCCTGGGTCCTCCCTTTCCCCCTTTACGCATATTGCTCCTGTTTGGAAATCTGCCCCACATCTTCTGTATTTTCTCCTGTCATTTGCTGGGAATGAGAAACCACCCATTCAGGGAGCAAGGTTTCACTTTCTTTGTCAACCACGTCTACCACTGCTTCAGCCCTGTGCACCGAGATCATCATGACTCTGCTTTTTTGAGCATTTCTTTTTAATGCCCTTAAGCAGTAGGAGCAGTTTAGTGTCCAGTATTAGCCTATCAGATGACTCCTGCAGATGGAGGCACACCTATCTTTACAGTCAGATCACAGAACTGCTCTGCGGATTCCAGTGATAGATCTCTCCTCTGATAAACTTGAAGAACGGCTTCCCAGCAGTGTGCCTGCCACACAGCACTCAGGAAAGGTGGAGACAAGGTTGGGGAAAAAATCAAAACTCTCTAGCCTGTATATTCAAATGATGTAAAGCACTAACTAGAGTAAAACATGACCAGTGCAACAACAATTTAAAAACATAGAGGGCTCAAGCCATTGCAGAGTTTGGGAAGATGTGTCTGCCCCTAAGAATCCAGCCTTCTGGTCACACGGTTATGCTGTCAGCTGAGGACAGCTGCAGGAACTCTCAGCATGTGCTCAGATTGACTTTAAGACACGTTGAAAGGTTTACATAGCAGTGCTCAGCTTATTCTAACAATGGGTGCCTCCCAGGCACTTTGCAAAGCTGGTCTCTGCCATCAAGCAGGAAACACCTAGGAAACTGTGAGTCACTGCCCTGCCCTCACCCTAACACCTTGCCTGGCATTCGCTAAATATTTCTCATTCTTTAGTTGAGAACCTACTCTTTAATAGCTGAGCCATCTCTCCAGCCCAGCTACATAGTTCTTAAGTATTGATATTCAATCTAGACAGTGGGGAAGAGACTTTAAGATGTAGTAGTTGAGAACTAGAAAGATGACTTAGTGGTTAAGTGTACTTGCCCTTGTCCAAAGGACTCATTTTTGGTTCCTTGAATGCAAGTTGGTCAGCTCACAAACACCTGTACTATGAGTTCCAGGGGATCTGACTCTCTGTTCCAGCCTCTGTGTACCAGCACACGTATGTGATCATACACACATATACACACACACATATGCGTGCACACATACTCACACTTGCACACATACATATGCACATGTGCTCACACATACACACACGTGTGCACACACAAAAGTAACAGATTAAATTATGGAGGTAAACTCTCATCATGTTAATGAAGAAGTACAGCAAAAGTGATATCTCTTCTCTAGGAAAGAGCTTTCTTGGTCTGGGAGAGTACACTCAGAGGAAAGTGATCACTCCAGGCCCTCCACCTATATCTCACCAAAAAGAACAGACATATTGGGTGTATATGTAGGACATCATCATCTCTATCATTTTCAATGAAAACTTGCTTTCTTGAGAAAGAAAAAGAAGCATCTCAGTATCTTCCTCTTCTATCTCAGGGGTGGGGAACTAACCTTGGAGCCTTGTTTTTCTCGTCCATAAAATTGGAAAAAATTACCTTTGAGAATTGACACTAGGTTAATCATTTCTATACAGAATACTCATTGTCTGCCTCACTTATAATTGGTTCTCAGTATGTCTACAGAATGAGTGACAAAGGCAACTATGATATTCTCTATGGCTGGAGGATGTATCATAGCTGGCTCACAACAGTGTTGCCAGTAGAAGAGTCCTGTGTTTACTTTCGGCTCTACCATTGATTTCTAAGAGGCATTGTGGATAAATCCAGGAAATTTGGCTATGATAGCATCCAATTCATTATGATTAACTTTAAATTCTATGATGGCATGCTAATCAACTACTGAGGAGAAAAATTACGCCTGCAATAATGAAATAAAACAAAATAAAATCACAAGCTAACCAGTTAGAAGTGAATTTCAGATAAATGACTTTTTTTCATGAAAGTATTGTTTTCTAGTATTGTGAAAATATTGTTATTCTTGTTGCTGTGATAAAACATCCTAACCAAAAGCAAGTTATGGAAGAAAATAATCAATTTGCCTTACAATTCCAGGTTACAGTTCATCATTGAGGGGAAGTCAAGGCCGTAGTCAAAAACAAAGGGAAACCAATGTACCCTTACTGTCTGCTGCCTGCTTCTTCTTGTCTAACTTTCTCCTATCTCATATACCTCAGGATGCCTACCTAGAGAATGATGTCACCCACAGTGGATCAGGCCCTTCTTAATCAATTAATGATCCAGACAATCCCCTACATACATGCCCATAGACCAGCCTGATCTAGAAAGTTTCTCAGCCGAAGCTTTTCAGGCAATTCTAGGTTGTGGCAAGTTGACTTTTAAAGTCGACCACTACTTTGATTTATTTAAAACCCTGAAAATGCTAACACTAAAAAATTATTACTACTCTTTAGGTAGAACATGCTTAGAAAATATTTATTGCTTCCTTAAAGATGAAATATAACTCTGTTGCCTAAGTCTCTGGGGGCCTCTGGTAATCCTGAGCTAAAGACAACTGTGTTGGAGGTAACAAGCACCTCTCCCATTTTTACAGATGAGAAAATCAAACTTCTGGAAAGCTAGCCACTTAGTCAAGGTAACCCAGGTAAAGAGCAGCTAAGCCAGAACCAAACCAAGTCTCCTAGCAAACTGTACAGAATGCACAGAACCCAGACTTTATCAGAAAGTCTTACTGATCAACTCAGGACAATTCCTTTGTGAAAGACAGACAGACAGACAGACAGACAGACAGACAGACAGACAGACAGGCTAAGCCAAGCAACAGGACCCTTTATTTAGTACAACCTTCATACAGCATCCACTGCTCTTAAAGTTGGACTATCCCCCAACTTTTTCTCTATAAACACAGTGCCAGGCAGTCCCAAAGTATGACACAATTACAGCTGTCCTCCTTTGACTGTTATCATCTTCCCTCATAATTTGTTCTCACCTTTCTGATCTACCTGAGACCAACATAGTGATTAGCATGATGGACATCTGGTTCTGCTATTGGTGTCTACTGGACCCTGGGGTTGCTAACTTAATCATAAATAGTTTTGTTTGGGGACACACCCAGACTCACAAACAGACCAGTCTAGACCCTTTGGCTGAGGACAGACAAGAAAAAGAAATTACCAAAGAAAGTCCTGTGGCACAAGGTATGAATTTTCATAATAGCCTCCTGAGCAAGGGAAAACACCTGTGAGGAAAGACTGCATCAGTGATGACGTTAGCTGGAGTCTCAGGTCTGACCAGTGTGGCTTCAGGGAGTGCCTCTGCTAAGTGAAGAGGAACAACACTGCATCCCTCTAAACCCACAGCCACAGGAAGGGACTAGCATGAATCACTTCAAGAGTTGCTTTTTAAGTTATAAAAAGAAATAGCTTGGTCAGCCTTAAGCCAGAGGAAGTTTTCTTTTCTTTTCTTTTCTTTTTTTTTGTTTTTTGTTTTTTTCATGACAGGGTTTCTTTCTGTAGCTCTGGCTGTCCTGGAACTCACTCTGTAGACCAGGCTGGCCTTGAACTAAGAAATCCTCCTGCCTCTGCCTCCCAAGTGCTGGGATTAAAGGCGTGTGCCACCACTGCATGGCACACTTATTACTCTTAAGATAGCATCTCTTTATGTTGCACACATCACATTTGAACTCATAGTTCTACTCTGTCATCCCAAATGTTAAATGTACAGATGTGTACCACCATACATCTCCGAGAGTCTCAATTTAATACAAGATAATCTATAATAAAAATAAAATAAACATAACCCAAGGAAAAGAATTAAAGCAAGCATGTAAATGAATGAAGAGAAACTGCTCCCTATAATCTAGGAAGATGTATAAAGGAAGAGTCAAGCTCAACACAAAAGAGGTATTACCACCACCGCCCGGCGAATTGCACTCTTTAAATGGATCTGATTCACAAGAATAATAAAAGTAGATATGAAGCTAATAATTTTTTTCTAGTTTCAATCATCACCCCCCTCCTTGTGATGGATAACTGAATAAAATAGTAGTTGTTAGCGCAAGTGTGAAACTCCAGGAATCCAGTAAGGCCATGTTATTTGTACAGTTTGGAACTGAACAACTGTTTGAGTGGCTTCCTTTATCTATCAGTGAGATGTTTTTATTTGTGAGTTAATTATATTATGGCAATTATCTTAAAAACATCATTCTGGTTATTGTGCACACATTGCCTTTTTAAACCTCAAAAGAACAGAAATGTGTAACAGGAAGAAGTAGGCTGGTACTGTCACACAACTAGCTGGTTGATGGCAAAGTCCAGTTTCATTCTGGGAAATGAGGCGAAGCAAACTAAAGAAAGCAACAGAAAGACGGAGCATCTACACAGCCCTGTCATCTGACTAGGCCCTGCCATGTCACAACAACCTTAACCACAGAGGGCATGAAGCAACCTGGACCTGTGGGAACCTGAGATCGCCTGTGTACTTGGCTTGGTCCCCACAGAAGTGTGTCTTCCAAAACCTACCTTCTTACAGAGGTTTCCAAGCAAAAGATTTCTTGAATATTAGATAAGGCAAAACAACAGTAATAAATGAATTTACTGAGTTGATGTCCAAGGCAAATAAGAATAACACACACATGCGCGCCCACACACACACACACACACACACACACACACAAATTCCTGTGTTCTACCCTCAGAAGAAGCAGCAGGATCCTGTTTTCTACTCTTAGAAGCATAACTACTTCCAAATTAACCCTTATCCAGCATTAAAGCCAAGCTCTTTGCCAATACAAGTAAATGATTAGCTGCCACTTAGAAAACGTTAAGACATAATAAAAGCAATTTACAGCAAGCCTGTAACCAACATCAACTTAAATGGAGAGAACCTGAAAAGTCATTCCTGTAAGATCAGGAAGAAGACAAGGTAACCCACTCTCTCCATACTTGTCCAGTGTAATACTTGCAGTCTTAACTAGATCGACAAGACAGCAGAAGAGATCAAGGGAACACAAAAAACGAAGTCAGAATATCCTCATTTGCAGATGATTTGATAGTGTAATAAGTCATCCTAAAACTCCTACATCTGATAAATGTTTTCAGCGAAGTAGCTGAAATTAATACACAAAAAAGATAGTCTTCTTGTATACAAATGGTAAACAGATTAAGAAACAACCTTTCCCAATAGTCTCAAAATTTAAAATATCATGGGGTAACTAAAACCAAGCCAAGGAAAGACATATACAATCAAACTTGAAGACATTAAAGAAAGAAACTGAAGACGATGTCAGAAGATGGAGAACGACCCCCCACGGTTAGGTTCTGTGAGATTCCCATGTGTGTAGCCATGTGTGCCTCTGCATCTCTGCATGTTTCTTGTGCTTTTTCTTTGGCTCCTTTGCTTGTTTTGCTGATTTGTACTTTTCTAATCTTTTATTTCATTATTATTCCTTAGATCTCTGTTTGTTTATTTTTAAGGAGCGATAGAAAGGGTATGAATTGGATGGGAGAATCTGAGAGGAGTAGAGAGACGTGAAGCTGGAATCAAAATAGTCTGAAAAAAAATGTTCTTAATAAAACACGTCAAAAACAAAAAACCCATATGGCCCCTGCAAACTGGAAAATCTTTTTTTTTAAAATTAGTAATGTTTTAGGAAGACATTCCTTTATTTCCTTAGTAGGTAACAACAATGCTAAAATTACTCAGAGATCACGGTAGGAACTAAGCAGATAATGCACATTAATTTCTGCAGCTACAATACTCATGACGCAGACCATATGATAAAGCAACGCATCCAAGGAGTAGCCCCCAAGTGTTGGACAGCTGAAAATCCAGTGTCCTTCCCAGGTCTAGCTGCACGTCCTCATGCAGTGCCTCCACACTCCACCTGCCGCTTGTTAAGCTGTGTAGCCACAGCACTAACAAAACTAAACAGCCAAGTGTGTTTCATGCAGTTATTGTTAGAGAGATGGGTGTTAGCGTGGGAAAAGAAACTCGAGAAGCTCAAGGGAGCCTTTTGTGAGTGGCAAACTATTTCACATCTATTCAGTCTGCGAACAACTCAAGAGAACTATAGTCCCCACATTTAAAACCTCGGGGTTAGGCCTTAAAAGGCATTTTATTTTCTTCAGGGATTGGGGTTGTTGTTGTTGTGCTGTTTTGTTTTAGACTGTGCTACACTTAACTATCCAAATATTTATACTGAAGGCCATTTTTAAACTTAAAACCATCTAGCCTGCTTTAGTCCATTTTTAAACAATCTATTTCATTATTTTTTAATTATGTATGTGGGGGGTGGGGGGAGGATACACACATGAGTGCAGTGCCCACAGAAGCCAGAAGAGGGCGTCAAATCTCCTGAAGTTAAAGTTACAGAGGAACTGCAAGCCAATGGATGTGGATGTGGGTGCTGGAACCAAACCTAGGTCCTCAAGAAGAGCAGCAAATGCTCTCAACCCCTAAGCCTTGTCTCAAGCCCTATGTTCATTCTTAATTAAATCAAACAAATACTTATTGAGGGCTAAACATATACAATTGTTGGGCTGGGCTGCAGAGAATGAGGAAAAAGGAAGAATAAACTCTCTGTTCTCAGTGTCTTTACTACTGAGTCACCTTGTGGTTAACTTTAAACATGCACTTGTGTTGTTGGCAAAGCAGTTGTTTTTGTGCCTGTGAATTCTACAAACCTACTTCAGCGTTGAGTCACATGTTTTTTCTCATATCTGAGAACAAGACAGAAAACAACTTGCCTAGTATATTTGCTTAAGTAAACACATGGAAAATAGTAAACTGATCTGTGTAAGAGTAAATCTGCTTCCTATTTGGCAATGGGATCTCCTCCTCTGACATGTTCCTGCCCATCATCAAAGTGGGGATTTCAATGCTGCTCCTCTCAATTCCACAACTCTGTGTGAAATGAACTGTCATTTATATTAAAAAAAATAAATACATTGCATTACATAAGCGTATCCTTGGGAATCATCAATGTCCCCAGAATTGTGGCATTGTATATGCTGGTTTTATTTTTGAAAATGCCCAATAAACTGGCATCCATGGACACACATGTTCATTGTGTCCTACTGGACATGTGACTGCAATGCACTGAAACAGTGAGGTTCTATTCTTCAGCATTCATTTCAGCCTAGTTTCTTGACAATGTTTCTCATAACTCAGGCTGGCCTTCAACTATCTATATAGCTGATGATGACCTTGATCTTCTGATTCTCCTGCCTCCACCTCCCAGGTGCTGGGATTTGTAAGTAATCTTTAGCTACTGTGCTAAGTTTCCTCTGCCTCTTTAAAACCCCACTGCAAGGGCTGAAGGGATGGCTCAGAGGTTGGAACAGGTACTGTTTTTGTGGAGGATCTAAGTTCAACTCCTAGCACCTACCTCAAACAGCTCATAGAATCTAGTTAATTATAATTACAGACTGGAATTTAGTTCCTGACGATCCGATGCCCTCTTCTGGACTCTCTGGGAACCATCACTTTCATGACTATACCTATAAACACATACTTTAAAAAGTAAAAGTAAATGTGTTGAAATTCTACCAACACAAAGGATATCCCACGTACTCTACTACCATTCGTTTAATTGTTAATGTCGTTTAACAAACAAAGCGAAGTCCGTTACCACATGAGCCTCCTCTTGCCACTTTAATACTCCCCAGTCTTGCCTTACTCTATTTTTCTAAGTGTGCTATGCTAGTCTCCTACAATAACTTCCTTGTTTTTATACCAAGTTTCACTTTCTGCTACCTCAATGCCTGCTTTATTAATCCTTACATTTTCTCTCCAACTGGCCTCTCTTCTCTCTCTGCCCTCTCCCCTTACCTAAACTTGTTTGCATTTGTTTCAAAATACTTACTGAATACCCTCAGCATGCAGGGGAGTTTGCTGCACTGTAGGGATTTCCATGAGAGAGACTAAGACCCTCACAAACCATCAACAGTATGCCTGTGTCTGAGGAGTAGGTGCCCTACATCCTTCTGGGATGTCAGGCGCCATGTGTAAGCAAACACAGGAGCCTGTGGGGAAACAAATATGGCATGGGGACTGGGGTGGGGCTGGGAGTGGGGTGAGGGACATCCACAGGAGGATAACAGCGAGGTCCAAAGCCCAAATCATACATATCTGCTGAGAATCATTTCCACCTTGTCTGGCTGTAACAAAGTCTGCACTTCCACCATTGGGGCTAGCTCAGGCTGATAAAGCACAGGCTATCCACCTTCTAGAAATCACAGCAGTAGCTAAGGAGCAGTGTGGCATCAGCAGGCATGAGCACCTGCAGGTGGGGCTCACACTGACCCAGGCAGGCATTTTCCTGAAGTTGTTGGGAGCTAATCTCTCTGTCCTGGCTCTTCCTGACAAATAGATTTTCCCAAGGTTCAGTTGTCTCTTAGCCTTGACTCTTGCACCACATTTTTTTCTCCCAGTTGCACACAAGCCAGTAATGAACGTGAGTCTACTGCCATTGAGTCTGCCTCTTCCTCCTCCTGAGAAGGCAGAGAGCAGTGGCCTACCAATAGGGGAGCAGGTCTGTTTAAAGATGTCTGCACCTGTGATTTTGGTACTTTTTGTCAGTGAGGTGGCCAGGACTACACTGTATGGAAGCCAATGTTTCTCATCCTTCCTAATGCTGCAATCCTTTAATACAGTCCCTCATGTTGTTGTAAGTCCCCAACCATAAAATTATTTTAGTTACTACTTCATAATGTTGCTACTGTTATGAATCATAATGTAAATATCTGTGTTTTCCAATGGTCTTAGAACACCCCTTCTAAGGGGTTGTGACCCACAGGTTGAGAACCTTTGCTTTAAGACCATTTCTTGTATTTCATGTTTCCACCAACAGAAGCCCAGGATGCTTGCAGGAGGGTGAGCAGTATAAGGATACAGGACTCAAGGATTATAACACAAAGGAACCTTGTCCTACTTAAATCCTTGATGTGTGTAAATTTGAGTCGGGGGTCCATTTGTATTTGCTTGCCTGTGGAAGCCAGAGGACATCGTCAGCTGTCATTTCTAAGGTGTCATAGACCTTTTTCCTTGAGACCAGGTCTCTTGCTGACACAGAGCTCACTGACAGGCTAATTTGGCTGAGGGTCTAACTCCAGCCTTCTTTCTGCCTGTCTCTGACTCCCTAGAGCTCCCCCCTCGTGTGTGTGTGTGTGTGTGTGTGTGTGTGTGTGTGTGTGTACATACATATGAAGTCTGTTTGTGAGCGTTGGCTCTCACATTCCACCAGGCCAGAACTGGAGATTGAACTCAGACTCTCTGTCTTGGCAGCAAGTACTTTTACCCATCCCTTCTTATTCTTTGGGATTTCTTCATAAATCAGACAACTCATTTCCTTTTTGGATTCTTTATGTTATCACTTTATGACATGGAATTTCCTTGGCCTTGACTCTTCTCATGTCTCCTTCTTTGAGAATATATCCAAATTTCACCTGGCTTCCCCTCCCCTTCTCAGTCATAAGGAAACCTTACAGATCCCACTTACACATGCTTACTAAATGCCAGCTACTGCTTCAACACTGGTCTGGGCATCTACCACCTTCCCTATTTCATCTGCATACCTGCCATTTAGTAATTATCTGCGGGGAAAGAGGCTTGACAAAGCTGAATTCCGTGGTGAGAAATAATTATATGCTATGTCTGTCTGACCTCAAAGCCCATCCCACTTCTCAAGGAGATTGAGAGTGGGTGTTAGAATAGCATTATCTCTTGTTTAAAGTCCACATGAGCAAACCTAAGACAGGTTAACAACACAAAACAAATACAACTTGAGCTCAGCCACAGGGTGACCGAGGTTCAAGCTACTCTTTAGTCTGAGGGTGAATCTACCAAGAGATTTTTGTGTTTAACCTACAGATGCAATTGTTTCATGCACACAGAGTCAAAGGTATGGTCTTTCAAAGTACCGGGACTAAACAAAAAACAGGAGAAAATCTGCTGAAGTGACTAGGCATCTACGATCTCGAAACTCTGAGATGATGTCCACACAGGGCATGCCTTCCAGTTAGGAGTCCCCAGCATGACTGCATCCAGACCCAGGATTGTTGCTTTCTAACCTTCCCCAGCCTCTTTCTATTCCAAAGCAGTCCCTGGCTAGGAAGACCGACTCCTTTGCTCTGCTCTGCTAGGTTCCTTCTGACTACAGAAGTCACTCTAGCATCAGCCACAAACTCTGTCCCCAGGGCATAAATAAATGCTCAACTCCTACAGTTCATGGGCCAATGAGGGCCTAAGAGGCCTTGAATCGATCCAACCCATTTTAACTAGCAAGAAACTACCTAGTAATATCTCGTTTGTATTTCTTGGAGGAGGGACACCAGAAACCCTTATTTCATTCTCCACAATAATCGGAGGGCACGAAGCTAGGGCAGCACCATCTCCCAGCTGCTGATTACATCAAAGGCTTGAAGCACAAATTCAATTTTATGATGTTAATCTCGGCCTGCCACTCAGAAATTTTCTCTGAGGAACGTGATTTTTTTCTCTGGATTTCATTTTAAGAATGATTTTTTTTTCATCCTCAATCAATAAAGATATGTTTTCATCAAAAGACTCTATCTTGGCAGAATTCAATTGGCTACCTCAATCCCTTTTGGTGACATGGTATTAATTAAAATAGTTTATGTTGCACCTCAGCTGGCAAAAGAGGCTGTGAAAAACAGCAGCTACTCAGAACACATGTTCTATACACGGTAACATGGAGGCCAGAAAATAATTTGCTCCTTCTCCAGGTGACAGGCATTAGCAATTCAGGGGTCATTCTGACTTGTTTTTTTTTTCCACTGGGAGGAAAAAAAATTAAAATAAAAATTTTAAAAAGGCTGAAGCTCTCCCTGTCAAGAGTTTTTGTCAATAGAAAATGGATGTATAGGTAAATGGAGTTTTCCAAATCCTGCCCTTCTGGGACCACAGGACAAACGATCAATCACCTCTGCATCCAGGGCAAGGCAAGGCTGCTTAGAATCACGCTTTGTTTCTCTTAAGCTAAATAAATAAATGGAAAGATGAGAAGAACACAGCAATTAAGAAAGTCCCTTGTTAACTCTAAAAAAATGATTATAATTGTATATACTATGTTTCTTAAAAGCAGGCGTAGAGCATTATTCAAGGTTTCTCTCAGCTGCAAGAAGAGAACACTACAAAGTATATCACAAAAAGTAAAGATATTTGGATTCTATAGTCATGTATAAAGTGGGAGTTGATTCGCCCCAATGCACCCTTATGAAGTACCTGATTCTGTGGTCTACCACAGTGAGAGGAAGCACTCCACTGCCCTGAGATACCTACAGATCATGGAACCTGTGTATCCTGAAGGAGTAGGACTACTGCCTGGTTTCCAAAAGAGACATGGGATGTTGGACACAGAGTGAACTTGCTCTGCCTATATGGAGAGTAAGGAGGATTGTCAGGGGAGGGGGCCAAGTCAAATACTGAAATAATGGGCTGGGAATCTATATCCAGAGTTGAGAGAAAATATGGACCAATCTAATAAAATAGTTGATAACTAAACTAGCCCTACCTTCCTAGTCCTGAACTCATTCACCTGTTGTAATTCTTGATAGCCTAAGGCCCTTCATCTGAAAGTGCTCAGAGAAAACTGTTAGGGAGGATGCTTTCTTTGGTATTAAAATAAAAAAAAATGGATCAAATTAAGAAAACTCTGTCCAGCCAGACTAGATAATTAGTGAGGTCTAGTCTCAGTGAGAAACTCTGCCTCAAAATGTAAGACAGGGGAAGAAAAATAAAAGACACCTGATGTGCACACGCATGTATGCGCAACTGTATGATGCCTGAATATATGTATAACATAGAGTCTCAGAAATGCTACAAAAGAGGAGGGGGGAAAAGGGGAGGAGAGGGAGGAAGAGGAGCCGCTGGAGATGTGGCTCAGTTAGTAAAGTGTTTATTTGTCATGCAAACACAGAGATCTGAGTTTGGCTTCCAGAACCCACTTTGAAAAAGCTGGGAATGGCAGCATGCTTATATTCCCAGTGCTGAAGAGGTAGAGACAGGCGGATTCCTGCACCTGTCTGGCCAGCCAGCCTAGTCTTATTAGCAAGCTCCAGATTCAGTGAGAGAAAAGTGAAAGGCAATCAGGGAAGACAGCTGATGCTGATGTCTCGCCTCCACACAGGCACCTGTGTACACACGCACACACTTGCAAGTGCACAAGTCCACTACATGCACAAAGTGATGCTTCCAGGAGATTAGCGTCACCTTCGGTCTGTTCCAATGAAGACTCTTGGGGTTTCCCACTGGGTGGAACCGCTTAGGATGAGTTCCAGAATCAAAATGTAGGAACATTTATGCTTAAGCTAAGGAGTGTGACTGAACCTCAACTTGATTCTGTCTGGACCTTATGTATATCATCAGCACAATAAACAAATGTTGGAGTTAATTGACTTATCAAAAAAAAAAAAGGGAATGGATTCCCCCAACCCCAACCCCCGCCCTCCACCCCCCAAAAATAATCCTCTCCTAATTTCTTATGCCAGATAGTCATGGTTTGATGTGAATGGAGACCTGGCCTGCTTTAGGATTTCAGTAAGCAACATGGCTAGTCTGGACCCTGTAGAACTATTTTCTGTACAATGAACAAAATCTAAAGTAATTAAATTCCTTTTTCTGTCTAGTCGTGATACCTACACAGTATGTAGACTTTTTCCACACTTTGCAGAGCACTGTAAAAAGAACTCTTTGAATTCATGTCCATAAGAGACAGAAAGGGGTGATTCTAGGTGTTCACTTATTCAGCCAACTTGCACAATGTTTGGGAGAGAGCTCATGTATACTCATTAGAATTGAAAGGAAAAGACTTCTGTATTTAAAAATGATTTTGAAAGCTAACAATACCAAGAAGAAATCAAGTTGGTAAGATTCTATAAGAGTTTCTTTTCAAAATGTTCAGTTAGCATTTGGTGCTCCAAAATAATAAATCTATCCCCAATACCTCTTCCATAAGATTTTTTTCTAACATTCACTCAAATAGCTCAGAAGGAAGCCGTAAGTGGCGTTTGAACTAGAGATACCATCAGGCTCACACAGGAATGCAGATTGTTTTTCTGATAAGAGAACATGTGCAGAGCTGGTGGACTTTCGTCCCATTTCAGACTAAAGGCACACACACCATGGCTAAAGCACGGCCTACAGTGTTTGGAGAACAAGGACAGTAGCAATAGTAGGAAATATAACTTTAGACTTTATTTCAAATTATACCAGCTAATACGTTCTTGGTCTGCTTTTAAAATATATTTTTACATGTATGTATATGTGTATGTATGTATCCCATGGATATATGAATGCCCCTGAAGGCCTGAAGAGAGTGTGGGATGTCCTTGGATCAAATGCTCTCAATCATAAGAAAAAGAACATTTAAAAATTATTCCCATTTGTTGAATGACTATTTATTGCAGGCCCTGTACTGTTCATGCTATGCATCCCTTCAATACTCTGCACAACATCCTAGAGTATTAACCACTCTAGACAGGAGGAAATGAGACTCGTAGAGCAAAAATAATTTGTCTAAGATCCCATCAGTCCTAAACCTCATGCCCTAAGTCAGCTGCCAAGATGCCCAGCAAGCCAGAACACTTTGTGGAACAAGAGGAAAGTCCACAGTCCAAATTCTGCAGAACAATGCTCCCCAGAACTAGACATAAGTATCAGCATGTTAAGAAGAGTTCAAATATTCTTCCTAATACGTCCACATCCTGAAAATTAAGAGAAAATGCACACACACACACACACACACACACTCACACATTAAGGTCTTTTGGGACTCAGTGGACTCAAGATTGAGCTGTAACTAGAATTTAGAACACAGTTCAATTCTTTCCACCAGGTTTCCACTGTAACCTCCGGCCTCTGTTTCTGCCCAGTAGAGAACAGGGTCCAGATATCTTCAAAGTGGGGAAAAAACCCACTACATTTAAAAAGTGATTCAGAGAAGCCCCACATACAATGAGCTGGCAGAGTAGTTGCAGGGGCTGTCACTGTGAGTGATTGTAAGGAACATTATCATTATTATTATCATTATTATTATCACTATTATTATTATTTAACAGAAATAAGCAAGTTGTCAAGCTGTTGGGATATCTGAAAGCAGCAGCCTAAAAACCCTGGAATGTCCCATAGCAACATAGTCAAGGTACCTCAAAATATCTCAGAATTTAAGCATACTCTTTCTCCGTGAGACTGAGAGACTATATACATGAGACTGCCAGATTTCTCATGTCCTGCCTTGGTTAGAGACAGTGGAAGTTCCTGTACATGTGGTGAAGCCTGGCAGCTGACAGTATCTTGAGAAAGAAGTCCCAATTTACAAATATCTATCCCCTCAAAGAAGTAGCGATATTGGACCCAACCCACAGAAGATCAACTTCTGTGGTTTTTAAAATCATCTTCCTTTTAGAGTGTCACAGGAAGGACCACTTCCCTTCCCCTTTAGTGTATTCTTGAATACACTTTTGAGGGCGGTTAGTACTGAAGGAACTAAAGGAAATGAAGGAAATGATGGAGAGAGGGGGAAAAAGAAGAAGGAGGAAGAGGAGGAGGAAGGAGAGGAGGAGGAGGAGATGGAGGGGGAGAAGGAGGAGGAGGAGGAGAAGGAGAAGGAGAAGGAGAAGGAGAAGGAGAAGGAGAAGGAGAAGGAGAAGGAGAAGGAGAAGGAGAAGGAGAAGGAGAAGAAGTCCAAATATCCATAGTACTTGCTAGTGAAAGAGCTTACTTTTCTCTTCCAGGGTTCTTGAGATTCCTAGAGAGTAGAAGGAGGGGCTCACCTCCTTGCAGGGGAGCTACCAACAGCTGATGATTTCAGGGCCAGGAACTGGCAGTTTTAAGGGTGTGTCCCTGTTTGATGGACCATGCTTCAGTGGAGGGCTCTAACGCATGTTATATGGGAGGCGCAAATCGGATTCTGTGGATTATTTAAAAAGAAAACAAAAACCAACTTGATGTTGGGAAGGAGGAATGCCGTGGTATAAGTTGATTTGGGTGGAATTAAGGGACAGAGTGGAGGTGAATATGAATGATCTAAATACATTGTATGCATATACAAAATTTCCAAAGAATTAATAAAAATATTGTATAGGAAAAATACAACTTAAAGGTGGGGGACTGGGAGGGGGGAAGTTGGGAAGATAGAGAAAGCGAAAACCCTCTAGGTGCACAGGGACAGAGGCAGACAGAAAACAGAGATGGAAGATTCTGAGCATGTGCATCAGCTGAAAAATATTACCTCAAATTGGCCTAGCGTCCAATAGCTGACCTTGAACTCCTGGGACAGACGACCTCCAGAAGGAGGAAGAAAGAGTTTAAGGCAGAGCCGGGCTCGGTGCAGACCTTTGTTAACTGTACACAAATGAGCTGGAAGGAACGATCCTGCTGGACTGGAATCACTGCCCTAGAGGGAGTCTTGCTAGCAAGTCACCTTATCCAGTTTTCTTAGAACAGGCATCCCCCTGCCCTTTATGCTTCAGCCTCTCCCCAGTCCAAACTTACAAGAGTATGGTCTTGCTTGAACAGATCTTCTTGGTTGTCTTGGTTGTCTACAGGTGGGAGCAGGAGCTTTCCTCAGCCCTGTGTTGGCAGCAGCCTTCAGCTGTCACAGCTAGCAAGAGCTCACCTCCACCGGGTCCTTTCTACTGCTGTGGAGCTCGTTGTAAAGTCCGAGAAACTCTCTCCACTGGTCTCCCAAAGCATCCGGGCGCAGTTTCCCAGCAGAACCCAAAGTGGGGACACTACATGCAGCTGTCTGCAGCCCACCCCCACGGATGTTCAGATTCTCAGAGAGGGAGGAGCTGGGCGCCTTCCCGGAGCTGAACCAAACCCACAGGTGACCGGGCTGGGCTCAGAGACCTCAGGTCGGATCCGCCTCCACCGGCCTCTGCCTGCCCCGCCCAGAAGGGAGCCGACCCAGCAGGCTCTGGTCCCGCCTGCTTCCCACCGCCCTCCTGTTGTGGGCTTGCCAGCATCTGACCAGGGCAAATCCTTCCAGGGACTCTGCAGCCAGAGCAAAGGGCCCAGGTGCCAGAGCATTAAGAACTTTGATTAGGGGTGAGAGACTCCCTGTGAACCTGGAGAGCTGGCTTGCACTGTTGAGACTGCTAAGAGGACTAAGAAAAAGCTCAGGCAGTAAAATGCTCACCTCACAAGTATCAGGCCCTGAAGCCAGTAACAATGTCTGACTTGGAGGCCTGTGAACTTTAAATACCAGTTCTGGGGAGGGGCAGACAGGCCAATCCCTGAGACCAGCAGCCTGGCTAAATCCCTGTGTTCCAGGCTATGAGGAACCTTGTCTCAAAATACAAGGTGGATGGCTCCTGAGGAACATTACCTCAGGTTGTTGTCTAGTTTACACACACACACACACACACACAAAGAAAGAGAGAGAGAGAGGGAGGGAGGGAAGGAGGGAGGGAGAGAGAGAGA
>NW_021604676.1:1039356-1051297 GCF_004785775.1 Grammomys surdaster | reverse complement strand
AGAGAGAGAGAGAGAGAGAGAGAGAGAGAGAGAGAGGAGATGGGAGATAGGGAGTAAAATTCAGTCTCCTAACCACCATCCCTCTGAACTTTGGCTATGAAGATGGCCAAGTACTTTAATTGACAGGGTGAACTGGAAAAATGGGAGGGGTCCTCTGCCATTCTTGGGTCTCCCAGTTCTTTTATCCTTCAAACCATGAGGTTTCTGGATTAGGAGACCCCTGCAAATAGGTGTACAGAGATTTTAGCCTTCCCCCCCCCATAACGTCTGGCCTCTCAAGTGCTCAGGACATGGTATCCTGCCCAGGATGACTGGTTTCTAGGTTGTAGATCTCCCAGGAGAGACTTCCTGTTTGCATCTCTGTTCTTGCATGCTCTATGCCTTAGTGATTGCCTAGTCTGGTCCAGCTAGAGCCTCGCTTCCCCTCCCAGAGGGTACTATCCCACTAGCCAGCCATAGAATACCTTCTTTTGTATTCTAAGAGTTGTCACAGCTTATTGCCACTCCTTTACATGGCCTCCTCTGCCAGACTGTGACCCTATACGGTACATGGAGCCCACAGTAGATACCTAAAACCTTGCTGAAGGAAGCCATATCTATAGCCAATCACTGGCAAGGGCCCCAGCCTCCTCTCTCCAAAGCCCCAGTGACTTTCCATCATGAGTTCTGATCCCTAAGTATGCATCAAAGTTAGGAAGTCAATATGTGCCTAGTCCCTGAGACTCCCTTCATCCTCCTAGGCAGAGGCTCTAGTTTTCACAGGGGCCCGAGTGCGGAAACAACTCAGGACTTAATTGCTTAGTAAGAGATCAGCCAGAGTAACCTGGGGTTTTATACACCAGCCTGCTGTTCTGGATTTCACCCTATTAGGTTCAGCGCCTAGTCCATGATGCTTTCAAAACCAGCAACAAATGGGGTCTGAGGAGAAGCTTTGGAGTTGCAAAAGTATTGTAAAAATGTAACATCATGGGAACTTGTCCCCAGGATAAATTTCTAAAATGTTGACAATGGGGAGGGGCTACGCTGCCAAGAATAACTGCTTTGCCCTTGATCTATTGGAAAGACCCTAGAGACCACACCTGAAAGGGCTCAGCCTCTCTGCTAACCATGGGACTAGAGTTTGAGTTTTTCCAGAAAGATCAGATAAGCCTATTTATGTTCCTGGCAGATCTATCAAGCCCAGCACTTCGGAAGGACCAGAGGGAACCAATGGAGCCACCGAGGACAGCCTTGTGGAATGTCTCACTGAGTGAGTCACATGAGGAAGAGGAAAGGTAACTACCAGTCACCCTTCTGACAGTCTACAGGACAGGAAGAGGTCCACAGTGACAAAGCCAGTGGCAAGGTCATCCCCAGCCAACCACCATAGTGGCTGAGGGAACCTCAAGGCTCTAGTAAACTAGGCATAGAGAATGTCTCCAGAAGGATGTGAAATAGGGCCATATACCTTTTCCTACTGATATGTGCTATCATAACAGCTGATTCTCAAGAGCATGCCCAGCCACTCTTTTGGGCTGCTGTTAGGAATCCGCCCATTTTTCTTCCTGATAGTTGGGATTCCCAGTCATATCTGGCAGGTAGTGGTCAATATGTTTTGCCTCCACTGGCCTCCAATGCCCTACCCCAATAGACAGTTATCAATGGGTCTATGTCAGGGATAAATGGGACATTCCCGTCCCTCAAAATGCCAAGGCTCAGCAGTTACACACCAAGTTGCTCCCCTGGGAAGTCCTTAGCCTTGAAATAAAAACAGAAGGGGGACCTGTGGGGGATTCGGAAGTCAACCTTGTGAAGGGAAAAGTGGGATGGAGAATGAGGTGGCACAGGTTCCTGCGACTCCTCAAAGAGTCCTGATCTGGCATGTATAGCATTAGATCTAGTAAGGCTCCCAGGACACTGGTGAGACAGCAAAAACGAAACGAGGCCAGTGTAGTGGCTGCTTCTCCCCAGACCTCCATCTTCACTGAGGTCCTAACAAACGATGATTCCCTTCACCCGCCTCCTGAGTTACGATGTGGCAAGATACAATTGGACGGGGAATGAGAAGCTTGGGGTTGGCTCAAACACTGCATATAAGCTTCTGCGATGCTCAGATCTGCACCCTGATGCTGGTCTTCTGATCTGATGGCCGGGGCCCATCATGTGACCCCATTGTGTCTCAGCCCTATCCTCAGTCCTGTTCACATGACATGGGTTATTGCTCTTTTCTCCTTCATTTGAAACATGAGCTTCTTTAGTAGCCCACTCTGGTCTCAAACTCACGTCCCTCTAGTATGGACCTTCAAGCTGAGATAACAAGTTTGTACTGCCACCAAATCCAGCCTGTTTAGTAGTGTTTGTACTAGTATAGCTGGTGACAGTGTTAGATTATCTGAACCCTGTGATGATAAAAGACAGCAGCAGAAAAGTGTAAAGAAACCTGTAAAGCTGTATTCTGGAGAGTTTGTAGGGAGCACCTTGAGGAAAGGCTTGAGGAAGTGTGGCTAATGCTGTTCTTGTTGGTTCATGGACAGACTAGACCAGGGTTCTCCAAACCACCATATGTCCCATCAGAAATGGCTAACTGGATATTTGTACTGACTGACCAATTTTGGAATACGACCTACTTCTTTCTTGTTATTGTATTCTAATTAGACTTCTGTGTCCCTTCTTGGCTCTTGGGCTCAGCCCAAACCATCACACACCCTGCTTCCAGCCTCTCTGGGAATAGACTTCTCTTTTGTCTCTAGTTGATCCCATTTTCCACATGCTACTCTCTAGAATCACGTAAGTCTCCCTAAAAGAGACCTCTCCTCTCTTACATTTGAAGATTAGGGTCAAAATTTTCTCAGTAGTTAGCAACCAACAGAACAAACTGCCTTATTTAATACACACATAATTTATCTATGACTGCTTCTACAGATAGTAGGCTCAAAGCAGTTCCCAGGCCTGATTGGTGGGCAGAGAGCCCTCACCATGACAGGGCTCTTTTGTAATACCCCCTCCTATGAATGACATCGTTTGCTCATGCCCTGGGCTGAATGTAAGTCTCTGCTCATGACACTTTTAGTACTGTGTGGCTCTAGTCATAGCATGCCCTCCTTTTCTCTCCTGATTTCCGGCTCTACTTTCAAGATATTATAACTAAGACACATCTCTGTAAATTCTGAACCATGAACCACGTGGTAAATAGTATTATTTCTCTTTCATATGAACATTTCAAGATTTCCCTAAATTCACTGGGAAATATCCACTTGAGCATATTTTCAGTATTAAGTACATTGCACTACATTTATTTTTTTAATATTTATTTGCATGTGTGCATGCACATGAATGTGCATATAGAGGTCAGAGAATGACTTTCAGGAGTCTGTTCTCTCTATACACCATATGGGTCCTGGAGACTGAAGTCAGGTTATCAGGATTGGCAGCAAGCAACTTTACCTGCTGAGCCATCTCACTGACCCTGGTTATCAATTGATTTTCTAAGAGTCAACGCATTAAAAGAAATATAGACTAGGAAGGGGAGAAAGACCATTCCAAAATATGCCAACCAGAAGGGTTACTTTGCATCCAAGTTGTCTTAAAATGTTTCGTAATATGATATGACAAATGGCTATAAACTCTACCTGAAGGGAGTTTTCTCAGCCCCCTAAATTCTTCCTCAATTATATTTTTATTACTATTTGAAAATGTATTATTGTATGGGCACATTTGTTTTTACTGCATGTATGTCTAGGTATCACATGTGTGTGAAGACCAGAAGAAGGCATCAGATCCCCCGGGACTGGGGTTACAGGCATATGTGAGCTGCTGTGTGTGTGCTGGAAACTTAACCAAGAACCTTCAGAAGAGCAATCAGTGCAATGAACTGCTGGGCTGTCTCTCTAGTTCCAGTAATTTATTATTTTAAAATTGAAATTGAATGTTAAAGGCATTTTTGCTACCTGTTTACCTTTTCAATATGTTCAAGTTTGTGTCTCTTTTTACTTTGAGAGAGTGTCTCAAACACATAATACTCTTCCGTGTCCTTCTTAAGATGTCAGGACCCCGTGTGTGTCCCTGCAGGGACAGGTCTACAACACAGTTATGTTCTTTAAAAAGTATCCTGAGTTACAAAGATACCCCTTCCCTTCCCTCTTACTTTATAAATGGGGTTAGCAAGATCAGCATTCTCTATGCTCTATTTAAGCTCTGAGAGTTGGCTTTTTGTTTGTTTTGTTTGGGTTCTTGTTTTTGTTTTTTGTCTGTTTTTTTTTTTTTTTTTTTGGCCAGGTTTTATTAAATGTATCTGGGTATATGGTAATTTTATTTCTCATGTATTCTAATTTAAAAGTGACTGGAAATATTGTCTGAGAAAATAATTTTGGTCAATTTTTGAAAAAAAAATTACAACATGATGGCTCAGTATGTTTCCAAAGACTCTTTGACACTCCTTCAGAGGAGGCTGAACCCCTCCCTCCCTTTGAGTGTGGAATATGTTGTTTTCCTTTTCTTTAAGATTATTTTTATTTATGAGTATGTGTGTGTGTTTAGCTACCTGTGAGCTGCTATGTGGGTGCTGGAAACTCAACCACAACCCTCCAGAAGGGCCTCCAGTGCAGTAAACTGGAGTACACGGATTGGATTCCTTCCAGATTTTAAATAACAGACAGTTATGAATCACTGTGTGGGTGCTGAGAATCAAACCTGGTTCCTCTGGAAACAGACAGTGCTCTTAACCACTGAGTCATCTCTTTCACCCTCCAGTAGTCATTTAATTCATTACCAGAAACAACTCTAGCAGGCAAATAAACCAACTCTAGTGTGTCTGCAGGCTGGAGTGCTGCCCAGTAATAAATAGGAACAAGTTACTGATACACATAGAAACTAGCCTGGGCCTCATATGCCCTTTGTAAATGAAACCAACCAGACCTAAGAGGCTACATACCATCTGATTCCAGTTTTATGTTATTCTGATAAAATACATCTACAGTGACACAGAACAAATTAGTGGTTGGCACACATATGGACTAACTGGGGTAGTACGACTCTTCTCTACTTTTAATGTGTTTCTAGCTACATGGCTATTTATCTGTCATTATTCTCCATAGAACTTTATTTCAAAAGGGACAGACTTTACTGTGTGTGCATTTTGAAGAGTATCTAGAAACTGAAGACACTTTCAGTTTCAGTTTCAGTAATTGTGTAGAACTAAACAGAGAGAATAGAATATGTTTATTCACATGAAATATCAATTTATCAGCATCTCAGACTCTTGGTGCAATCTATTGAGGGAACACATCATATTTTAATAATTTGTAGCTCCTATTGGGAAGTTCAGATATCAACCACAAAGGTCCCTGATTCTTATTCCATTTTGCCATATGGTCTTAGTAAAGACAGATGATGTCACCATTTCCTTGTTCAGTACTCATAGCAACACTTAGTATTTGATGTTGTTTTATGCTGGGCTAAAGATAGCACAAGACTTAATGCATGCTTGGTAGGCACTCTTCTGTTTGTGCTATATCCCCAGTCACAATTTTACTTTTTAATCTGGAGTACTCTTGACAAATTACCCAGCCAGCCTTGAATTCATGATCCTCCTACCTCAGTCTTCTAAGGAGCTAGAATATTTGATGTTTTGATAAACACAGATTTTTAAACAACGTTTTGGGGGGTATGAAACAATTTAACTCTTGGGGGAGTTGCATACGTGATTACATGTTCATATTTTTTAATTGACAGTGAGACTGAAGAACCTCCCTTGAACTGCTATCTAAAGAAGTTATAAGCTTGTGTAATTCAGACTTTTAAAATAATGGTAGGTTCTTGACTATAGTAGAGCCATTGAACAGCAGCCCTATAATGTAACATTTTAAGTGAAAAAATAATATTTAGATGCACTATCTTTCTAGTATGTAATTTCAAGATCAAATGCATTTCTTCCTCATGTTGTAGAAGTTCCAACATTGAAGGGAAAATAAAAAATAAATGTCAATACATTTTTAAATGACAGAATTTGGGTTTTAATAAAGGTGAACACTGGATAATTTGACTGTTCTTTCAACACTAATCAATATAATTACTCCCCCTGCTTTAAATTCTTATCATGGAACAGAATAATTATTGGGCATAATACAAAATGATTGACATTCTAGATACAGTTATGACTGCAGTGGCCATGACTTTTCTGCTGGCTGTATGAACAACTGTTCCTTCAATAGTAGCAACTGGAAGTTTTCAGAAGAAAAACTACCCCATAGATTCTAGCACACTTTGACATGAAGGGAAGTTAATTTCCAGAAGTTAATTATATTAATATCTCAGAAAGGGTCAAGGAGCATAGCATTCTATGGTTGAGACCTAGTTCTTGATACTGAGAAAAATCAATTCAAGTGCTCTCTTGGAACTTGGATTTATGACTGCAACAAGCCTAACATTTGGACGGTTTCAGCAACAGACTCTTAGACACATGTTTTCAGCTGGTCTAATGGGAGGGACAGGTACACAGATAAGACTGGATGAGAACTGAAAGCCCTTTGCTTTTGATTCAGCATGGCTTTCTAGCAGTTGTACAAGACATAGTTATTCTGAGAATAGCACTGGTTGTCATCTGTGGTGGTTATTTGTCCATTTGACACAATCTGGAAACACCTGGGAAACCAATCTCAGTGCTGTCTTCATTAGGCTGGTTTGTGGCAAGCCTGTGACAGATTGGCTTAATTGCCTTGACGGATGTAGAGATGGGTCTGAAAGGGGGTGGCAGTGTTCCTGGTTTGGGCCCTTGGTCTGTGTGGAGCAGAGAAAGCTAGGGGAGCAGGGAACATGGATATATTACTTCTCTGCTTTTCACTGTAAGCAGGATAAGATGGTCCGTTTTAACTTCCTGCCTTGACTTACCTGCTGTGATAGGCTTATCCCAGGAATTGTGAGCACAAATAAACTCTTTCTCCCCGAAGTTGTTTTTGGTCAGGTATTTTATCACAACAGCAGTGTTGAGACTACAAGATCCCGGAGACTTGCTTTTCTGAGTTGTCTCTCAATGGTTCTCTCTGTGAATTCACTCTGTGCCACCATAGATCTGTAACCAAGGGCTTTTCCACCCATGCCATGGAATAATAACTCCGAAGTTTGTTAATTGTTAACAAATGCTTAGGCCTTAAACTAGGTTGGTTTCCTGACTAACTCTCAACTCATCATCCCATTTATTCTAACCTGAGTTCAGCCACATGGCTGGTTTCCTCTCCTCAGATTCATTTGTCTGAGTTCAGATGTCTAATCTTCCCCACCTGACTAACTCCCAAAGTTTCTATCTCTCTCTACCAGAGCTCTCACCTTCTTTTTCCTGCCTTTTGCTAATAGACCATCAGCTTTTTATTGAAAGGTGATGCTTCCACACCGTATACAAGAGAGTCTTTCTACATAGATCGGGTCAACTCCATATTATCAACTCCTCAGAGTACAAATACCTCATTGCTTCTGGTTGGTGTCTGCCCAGCTCTTTGCCCAATTTCTCTTCTAACTCTTTAGTCTGCTCAACTCCTATTCCACTTCTCTGAGTGTGGTTAAATCCACATTTACAGTCTCTGTGAGTTCCCTCCACTTCTAGCTCTGGACTCATGATCCCACTGGTGCCCTATGACTCAGGGTTTCCACGGCAGCTGTAGGTAAGTTACTAACCTGTGTTTTAGTTGTTCATTACTGTAAATGCCACCTAGTAGTAAGCTCAGGGCCTCTTCTTCCCACATGACTTCCTCATGTGTCTCTTCTGGAGCCTAATAGTCAGGTTTCTTACATAGCAGGGCTGGACTTTCTTATACTTATACTTATAGAGTGTACAGGTGAAACATCCCCTGTCCGGGCGCCCCCCCCCCCCATACTGGCACTCACAACTTAGCAGTCACAAAGCAGTTACAGATTCTAGAGGGGAGAAGAACCATCTGCTTCAAGCTTCCATTGAGCCTGGGCAGCCACCTGATGATGTCTTGGACAGAGTCCAAGCAAGACCACAACACAGGAGACCTACATTATTGACCCCAGTCAACCCCTGAACCCAAGATATAATATAGTTGGCATTTAAAATAATAAACAACTAAAATGCAATTTGGTAGCTACCTGTTCCTGCCATGGAAAACCTGAGTCACAAGCCATCAATGGGGAACATGGAGTCAGAGTTAAAACTGGAAGTATCTCTAGAGATTGTGAACATAAATTTAGTCACACTCAGTTGTATTTCCAACAAATAGTCCAGTGTCTATTGTTGCAAATTATCTGGTAATAAACAAAGTAAGTCATTATAAGGTAAACACCAAGTGTTAACTATTAAATACTAGTATCACTGACATTGGTATTATCAATTTGAACACTCAATTATATATGTTATATATTAATTATCAACATTAATTAAACTTTAATATTTAATATTAAAATCAACGTCCCAATTTTAAAGTGAAAAAAGAAAATAAAAAGCCATTTAACTCAGGACAATACATCCAAAAGCCCACTTGATACCGGGAAGAGTAAAAGAAATGCTAAATTAGAACAGATCTTAGCTGAGGTTTATTTCAAGTAGCCAACCAAAATATAACAGAATGATATCACTTTCATGCATTCCCAGGAAGCATCTTTCTTATTTTCATTTTCTCCTTTTATTGAAGATAGAATCCTTTTTCATACAGCAGTTCTTTTGGTGATCAAAATTATTTTAGCTATCCTGCCTGGGTTTTTTGTGTTGAAATTGGTAATTGTCATTTCGAGGTCTATGAAGAGCTGTTTTAGAATTTTGATGGGGATTGCATTGAATATATAGATTACTTTTGGTAGGATGGCCATTTTCACTATGTTAATTGATCCATGAGCATGAGAGGTCTTTACATCTGATGCCCTTTTCAATTTCTTTCTTCAAACACTTGAAGTTTCTATCATACAAGTCTTGCACTTGCTTGGTTAGAGTTACCGCAGGATATTTTGTATTACTGGAGGCTGCTATGAAAGTTCTTATTTCCCTGATTTATTTCTCAGTCCACTTGTACATAGGAAGGCTGCTTTTTTTTATGAGTTAATCTTATATCCAGCTACTTTGCTGAAAATGTTTATCAGCTATAGAGGTCCTTAGTGGAATTTTTAGGGTCACTTATGTATACTATCATATTATTTGCAAATAACAATATTTTGTCTTCTTCCTTTTAAATTTGTATTTCTCTGATCTCATTCATTGGTCTTATTTATATAGCTACAATTTAAATTACTGTACTGAATAGATATGAAGAAAGTGGACAGCCTTGTCTTGTTCCTGACTTTAGATTCTTTGCTTTGGTTTGAACCTCTCTCCATTTAAGTTGATGTTGACTATAGGCTTGTTATAAATTACCTGTATTATGTTTAGATATATTTCTTGTATCCTTGATCTTTCAATGACTTTTATCATGAAGGGGTGTTGATTTTGTCACGGGCTTTTTCTGCATCCAGTGATGCGATCATGTGCTATTTTTCTTTCAGTTTGTTTATATGGTGGATTACATTTCCTAATCTTCATATATGGAACGATACCTGTACCACTGAGATAAAGCCTAATTGATCATGGTGGATTACCTTTCTGGCATATCCTTGGATTCAGCTTGCAAGTACTTTTGAGCATTTTTTAATCAATGTTTTCAAAGAAAAATGGTCGTTAATTTCTCTGTTGAGTCTTTATGTGGTTTGGGTAGCTATGGTCTCATAAAATGAATTGGGCAATGTTCCTTCTGTTTCTATTTTGTGAAATAATTTGAGGAGTATTGGCACTAGCCTTTATTTGAAAGTTTGATAGAATTCTGTGTCAAAACCATCTGGTCCTGGAATTTTTTAGTTGGGAGATTTTTAACAACTGCTTCTATTTCACTAGAGGTTATAGGTCTATTTAAATTATTTATCTGATCTTTACTTAACTTTGGCAAGGAAAATTATGCATTTCCTTTAGATTTTGGAATCTGGTGGAGTATAGGTTTCTAAAGTATGTCTTTGTGACTCTGGATTTCCCCACTGTCTGCTGTTATGTCTTTCTTTTTGTAATTTTGTAAACTTGAATATTTTCTCTGCCTTTTAGTTAGCTTGGGTAAGAATTTGTTTATCTTGATGATTTTCTTAAAGAATCAACTCTTTGTTTAATTGATTCTTTGTATTGTTCTCTTTGTTTCTATTTTATTGATTTAAGCCCTCAGTTTATTTCTTGCTATCTACTCCTCTTGGGTGTACCTACTTCTTTTTGTTCTAGAACTTTCAGGTATCACTAGTATCTGATGTCTCCATTTTTTTATAATGTAGGCACTTAATGCTATGAACTTGACTCTTAGAGCCCCTTTCATTGTGTCCCATATGTTTGGGTATGTTGTATATTCATTTTAATTAAATTTATTTCTTTCTGTCTGTCTTGATACATTTTTTTTAATTCAGTAGAAAGTTGTTCAGTTCCTATGCATTTGTAAGCTTTCTGTTGTTTCCTGACATGTACCAACGCCTACTTAAAAAAAAAAAAAAAGGTATTTAAAGTGAGGAGATTGGGCCTAAGCCATGGAGTTATACATCTAAAATAAGTATGGCATACCACTCCTCTAACTGACATCCTTAAGGTAGAAAAATAAGACTGAAAACATTGTGCTAACACAGGATAACACTTGAAAATAAACATGTTTGTGTGTATTATATACAAAGCCTTAGTTTTCTAAAGCCATTGTAAATATTACTTTACATTTTTCATCAAGATAAAAGCCAAGCACAGAAGCAATGAGTTGCTTCACCCTGAAGAGCTTTACTGACTTCCTCTAATTAGTAATGCTAGCTCTGTCCATGCAGTAGTAGTAGGAGAACAGATGTCAAGAAGGTTCCGGAAGGGGCACGGTGATATACACTCTTCTTATTGGCTCCTAGCTGCATCTGCCCAGCTTGAAGGCTATTCTTGGTATATTGATATGCAAGACTGATTCTCCATCTGGTGAGACACATCAGTGTGATCCACCAGGGAAGCCGAGGCAATAGTGACAGCAAACCAAATCTCCATGGTCATCAGAGAGTGGCAGAACTCCTTCCATACAGCTCTGGATGTTGATAAATTTGTAAAACGGCTGATGTAAATGAGGTGGTACCACAGAGATGCTTCAGCTGCTCTTTTATGCTAGCTTCTTCTGAAACTCTTTATTTCCTTAAGAGCATCCCTCTCCTACCTCTGTCCTTCCTGAGTCCCATTTCATCAGAGGCAGCTTTTTGGTCTAATTTGGTTAGTTAGCCTGTGTGGAGAAGCCAGTAGTTTCTGACCAGTTACTCCTTGGGCTGTGCACACCTAATACAATAACCAAGACACGTTTAGGCTTTCATTATTTGCTCATCAAATAGTTAATGGACACCTATTACATTTTCAGGTACTGACAAAATTGCAATGTGCACTAGTTAAGAACTCCCCAGTGCCCTACACTCTAAGACATCTGCTTCCTTCCACACCAAGAATATGCATATCAGAGTCTCTCCTTGGTCAACTTCTTCTTATGAACTCCCAATCTTGACCCCATCTTTAATTTTTTATTATTTATTCTTCATTACCTGGCGCAGGACAGGACAGCTGTATTGAAGATTGAGCACTGAAATGTCAATATCTAACCTGAAATCAAGAATACAGATGAGGGTCTGTGGATATTGTGCAGGAGAAACATGACATATACTAGAACTTGAGTTCAATCCCCACCCTTCCTCTCGAAAGAGAAGAATGATGAAACCTCACCTGCAGTAACAGGACTTGCATCATGCGCCGAATCCTCATTTGGAAGGGGAGTCTGACTGTCTTGTCCTCCTAGGTTCTCCTTGTGGGAGCAAAACATTTTGAAATATTTATTATATTTTATTTTAAAATATTTATTATATGTATTAAGAAGCCCCCTTTTCTTCTGTAAGTTGACAGAACAAACCAGCCAGCAGTTCCTCACCAGGAACAGTAAATATAAATATAAAT
>NW_021604676.1:1026293-1038956 GCF_004785775.1 Grammomys surdaster | reverse complement strand
TATATGTGTGTGTGTGTGTGTGTGTGTGTGTGTGTGTGTGTATGTGTGTGTGTGTGTGTGTGTGTATTTAATTATATTCACCCTCCATTACCTGCCCTTAGCCCTTTCCTTGTCCTTCTAAACCCTTACTCTGTCCCACTCATCCCCCAACTCCACTCATGACTTTTTCTTCTTTTTACCAATTGACTTTAGTTAAGACTGCTTGCATGAGTAGAGTGTGAGCCCAGGACTGTTTGCTGGCACAGGGGCACTCACTGGCGGCTACAGCACTGAAGAAAATGTGACCCCTCCTCGGACAACCATTAACTGTCATTTGCTACTTAGAAAGGTATGGGGCCTCATTGGCACCACCCAGGGGCATTTTGGGTTGTTCCAGAGCCTGAAGTGGCTGTTGACATTTAGTGCCAGGGCCCATGACTCTACAATGCTTCCATCACGCTTTTCTTAAGAGAAAGAAACCACTGGAGGAGCTCAGCCATTTCCGGAGCTGGGAGACGGACCCTGAATCTGAGCTTCAGGGTTTGCTTCTGTGCTGGGGCCACTCCTCTTTACAGGTTGGAAATTCTCATACTCTTCAGATGTCATTTCTCACGTTTCAAATCGGAGTGGCTTTCAGAGATAACTGTAAAATCACATATGAATCAGACTCAGTGGATCATTGTTTGAAGGGAGGATGGAGTGAGGCTGATGTTTTTCCCCTCACCAAAAAAAAAACCAAAAAAAAAAAAAAACAAAAAACTCACGGGGTGAGGAGGGGTGGGGGAGACGGAGATTTGATCACATATATTACTTAATCTAGTTAGCTCTTGGTTGTCTTAGAAATTCTAGCCTAGATCCAAATGTCTGAATCACTGTGTTTTCATACACACACACACACACACACACACACACACACACACACACACACACACACGAACATACAGGCAGTTCTTAGTCAAAGTGTAACACTAAAACTGCACTGTGTGCTAGGTGTTGTGTTAGATTCAAGACATTACAAAAGATACAATGTTAAGAATGGAGTCTTGGACTGTCCCCACAAACTCCCTTGTCAGTACATGACAGAAAACAGAAGTCTGGCAGAAATGGGGGGGGCAGGATGGAATACAGGTAGAGTTCCCTGAACTGTATCACAGCCATCAGAAGCCCCGGCGGGGACATTTCAGGTGAGAATTGAAGGGATAAGTGATCCAGGGGCCATAAGAAAAAAATAGTGTCACACAAATGAAACACTCATTTTTCTCAGGGAAAGAAGAGAATCTGCAAAGTTTGAGTGTTAAAGACAATGTGTTGCATTTATGAAGAAGCCCGTGGTATAGTTTGACAGAAACATGCAATGAACTTTGCAAAATGGGAACTCAGGAGACAATAGAAGCAAGGGGAAGCCTGGGGAAAAAGACTTCATGGGACAGCACAGGAGTTTATGTTTTATCTTGAGAGAAATAACTAAGTATCAAACGGTCTTAAGAAAAGGCAGGTGATTGGGATATTGGAATAAATTACTGGTTTCTAGAGATGGGGGCTTTAACTCCTTACATTCACTGGCTGCAAACCACCTGCTTGATGCTGTTAAACAGTATCACATGTATCTCAAATAATCTGGAACTTACACTCTTACTCTGAACTGGATTTGACTGGGAGTCTCTTTCCTTCCACAGCTGATAATAAGCCCTTAATCCCATCCAACTTGGTGATTAGCACCTACCAACTCTGAAAAGCCTTATCATTCCCATAAAACGGAAAACGGGTAGAATAATCTGCTATTTAGATTTTGTTAAAGTATGTTGTTACTGTTGCTATTGCTGTTATTTGAGGCAAGGTCCCACATGAGAAATACTAAATAAAAATTTCTGCGTTAAAGGATGCAGGTGATGCTTTGACAGAGTAACAGTTGACAAGCAGGGTTCAAAGGCTGGGCAGAAGTGACAGGAGCAGATAAGGACAAATCGTTACTGTGTATATGCTTTGAATAGGCTGTGTGATCATTATGGGACAGTGATAGATTACAATGGGAATACAGACATTACCAAATGTTAAAAGTTATCTAGCATTGAAAATTTCATCCAGGGTAACTATTGGATAGTTACATGGAGTTGAAATAGGATGAAGATCTAAATCAGGAGGGGTGTGCCATCGGAAAGGTAGATTTAAAATGGAAAGTTGGAACAATGAATAATGTTACACATAGAAATGGCCCCCAGAATTATCATATACCAAAGGACTTTCCTGAGACAAAAACTATTTTGGCACTGTGAAATCACAGTTCATGAAAAGCTATTATAACAAGTACATTGTTGTATTAGCTTCCTTTCTCATTGCAAAGACCAAATACCTGACCAAAAAGCAATTTCAAGGCATAAAGGATTATTCTGCCTTACATTTCCATTGGATCATTCCAAGACGGGAAGTCAAGGCAGGAGGTGCGGAAGGAATTACAGCAATAGTGTGTGGCAGCTGATCACATGATAACCACAGTTAGGAAACAGTGAACAGGAAGTGGGAGCTATGCTAAAAAGCATCCAGGCCCACCCCTAGTGACCACTTCCTTCAGCTAGGCTCTACCTCCTAAAGGTTCTATAACAGAGTCACCAGCTGGGTACCAACTGTTCAACAAGCACGTGGGGGGCATTTTATCTTAAAACAATGACAATTGTTGACTAAGATATGAACTCTGCTTCAAAGAAGCACCTTCGGTAATGATCCTTGTTGCTATGGTAAGCATTCTAAGGATGGTTAAAAGCACACAGCAAACAGGATGGAATCAAATATTAGTCGATGTCTATTGTGAATATTTCAACTGTTCTGCATTCATAGTAGAGGTTAAGGAGGTAAAGCTTGAGAATGTAGGTATCCCTGGAAAAAATCACTTATTCTAAATCTCAACCAGAAAATATATGCAATGTGCAGGAATATCTTGCCATATTGAAAGGTGAGCAGGTCATTAGATGAGAGTCCCTCCACAGGTCAGACAGGGAAGTGAACCGCATGAAGAGAGAAGAATGAAAACGTGGTGCAGATTGATTTCATCAACCTGGATCAGACTTCAGGGAATCTAATAAGAGGCAATTTATTCCCAATGTATTTAATCCCAGCATAATTTAAAAAAAAAAGTTCCCTGGTGCAATATTTGCACAAGGAAAGATAATTACATTGAGACTCAAACTCAGGGTACATGTCATTTCTTCCCAGAAGATGTTCTAGAGATGTGGTACCTGTACTAGCTTAAGAGCCTAAGGATCTGGCCTGGTCTTAGTTATACAGATAGCATAGACGTCGTCATTTGGGTTGTTAGCCACCTCTGGTCCTGGTTGTATGACCTTGGGGGAGCCTCTCACTATAAGGGTCATTTAGATTACTAGCTATTTCCGGTCCTGCTTGTAGGAGCTTGATATGGCCTGGCCCAACAGATAATGCAGATCACCCAGCCATTAATCACTTCCAACTCCATTTCTCAGCTTTCTGTGTGGAAGAACAGGTTCTTACCTTTCACACTGGAAAGACAACACTTTGTGTTTAACATTCCTGGTTTCTCTGGTGATCTGTGGGCAAGGACCTTCATGCTGTGCTCCCAAAAATTAGAGACAACTGGTAAATGTCTTTTTAACAAGGACAGAATCACCCATTTGAAGGAAGGCGCACTGGCAAAGATGAGGTAGTGTGAGCCAGGAAAAAGAAAAGCAATGATACTGGACTGAGACACTGTGGATATGCTAAAGCACATCAGTTCCTCATGGCACTTACCCACACAATCTCTCACTGGTCCCCTTTGGGAAGTGCTGCAGAGCCATCGTTGATTCTGAAACTAGTAAATTAGCTGATACAATCTTGTACAAATAGCATTGCAAGTTTCCAGGTTGTGTAATATCTCAAAAGAGATATTATATTTTTTTCAGTAAATATATACAGCAGCTACTGCAAAAGTAGCATTCCACCACCTAACTTCTGAGGAATTAATGCACTGGGGCCACAGTCATCCATAACTATTAAGACCAGTAAGTGTGATGCTGATAGAGAGATTTAGAACAGTAGGTCAGGATGATCACAACAAACCAGCCTCCCTTTAAAACATATACAGAATGAAGACCTTAGAACTACAAATTATGTGTCTATTAACAGAAATACACTGCAACCCTACAAAATAGCAATCCCACAAGTCTTAGCTGAATCTGATCAATTATCTAGTTTTACAGATGATATAAGACCCAGAAAAAGACAGAAAACTTCAAATAGGAATCAACCAGTGCATTTCAGAAAGATAATTCATATCATTATCCTAACTTCCACCTTTGTTCCATTGAAGAATTGAAAACAACAAGAGATTTATAGAGTCAACAATGAGAAAGACTTTCAGGTACAGCTCCAATGTGCACACTACATTAATCAGAAGAAAGCTAGAGAACCTCTGTAAACACAAAAGCAGATTCCAAGGCAAGGAGAATTAGTGTAAATAGTAGTATATTTATATGTATGTATATGTATACTTAATACATATGCAACCAACAACAGAGCATCAAAATATATAAGGCAAAACATGACAAAGGTGCCAAGGATAAATGGATAGATCTATCACTATTCTTAGAGATTTGAAGAAATCCTCTTTCAGAAATTTATAGATCCATTTGGGGAAATAAAATAAAAGTGTGTGTGTGTGTGTACTATGTATGTAAATGAATTGACCAATATTACCAATCAACTGTGCCTAATTGACTTTTAGAGAATGTTTCATTAAACTGTAGCAGAATAAATAATCTGAAGCTCATATTGGGTATTCACAAAGATAGACCATGTATGTAATAAGCTGTACATTAAAAACTTTAAACTATATAAAAAGAAAAATTATAATCTCAGAGTCACATAGAATTAAACTAGACAAAAGCCCACTGAAAAAAATCCCAGACAGAACACTTACTCCTAAGTACAAGAAGCCTAGTAGATGGTCTAGGAAGGTGCTTTGTGGGCGGGACAGTTGCCTGGTAACCACTGTGCAGCCTGGAGAGAAGGAGGCAGAGGAAGATCTAAGTCAGGTAGAGAGAAGGTGATAATAATGGTGGGCCGGCACCTGGAAGCTAGGAGAGGTAGGGTGGACTGTGTCTCCAGATGCAGCCAAGCTTGCTCCATCCCCAAACCCCCAGCCAACCTGATTTCACATTTCTCGCTTATAATGAAAGAATACATTTGCGTTGAATCTCCTGTTGAGTTTGTGCTAAGTATGAGTGATGGTCTCCGAAGTCCTTGAGGGTCCCACTTGATCCACATGTAAGTGAATTATCCAATACGTTTTTTCTTTCTTGAGGCAGGCCACACACCGGCTTCTTGTGTATCTACTGAGCTGTGATCTCCTCCCTGACATTAAGAATGATACAGATTGGAACCGGTCTGGGTGAGATTAGGGGACAGACGCCATGCTGCCATGCTGCTTTCCGCCGTCTCTTTTGCCAAGAGCAAGTCAAAAACTATTCTGGTGAAATTGGTGAGCCAAGCTGGGACAGGTTTCTCCTTCAACCACAAGAGAAGCCGACTTCGAGAGAAGCTGACCCTTCTGCACTATGATCCAATAGTGAACAAAAAAGTTCTCTTTGTGGAACAGAAAAAAATACGCTCCCTCTGAGTAGTGGACTGAAAATGAATTTGATTCATAAATGAGAAGACCGAGGGTGAGGCTCCGTTCCGAACTCTGCCATGTGCAATGAAGACGAGAAAACTGCGGCGGCATGGCCTTGGGGATGTGAAGGGACAGTGCAGAGAAAGAGAGCCCTTCATCACAGAGACCACTAGTTATCTCTCTGGATGCTTTATAGGCCTTAATAAAAAAATATCGAAATAAAAAAAAAAAGAAAAAAGAATGATACAGATTAAACAAGAGAAGAGTGATTTTTATTGCAGTCTACAATCAACAGGGCTAGGCTCAAACTATGTAGTCTGTGACCCTGTCATCAACAGCTGACAGTTTTCTTCAGACGTTTGGTTTACAACCAATGTTTTAGTGGTTCCTCTCTGGACCTTTTCCATAGGTTGGAGTTGATGATCAGCCAATACTTGGCCCAGATACTGGTCATATTCTTGGGGAGTCACCACCTATGTCCTTCCCTTCCAAGCTGTCCAGCTGCTCTCTGGGTGTTGAAACCTGACACTTTCTGCTTCAAAGCCTGAGGGGCCCACTGTCCTTGTCTGCTATGTAAATGAGTCACTGCCTCCAGGCAAGGAGATGACACACCCTCAATAAGAGTAACTGAGTGCAATTCCTGCTTTTCCAGAGTAGGGTTCATCTAGTTTCTACTTTCGCTGATTTCCAATAAGTTTCCTTAAACATTTTCAAATTGTAATCTGAGGGTAGCTTCATTTAGCCAAGTTATCCACTGTTAGTATTGTGTCTAAACTCCACCTCCACTGTTATCTGGCAACACCCAGGTCTGCTCCTCCCCACAGTTACCTGGCAACAGCCAGGTAGGCCTGCCCACTATAAAAGGGGCTGCTTGCCTCCTCCTCTCACTCTTATTCTCTTGCTCTCTTGCCTCTAGTTTCTTTCTGTCCCCTCCCCTCTCCCTTCCCCCTCTCTCCACATGGTCATGGCCGGCCTCCACTTCTCTCCTCTCTCTCCTCTCTCTCTCTCCTCTTCCCCCACCATCTTCTTCTGTTTCTCTCCTCCCACCTTTGCCCTCTGTCCTGAATAAACTCCCTCCCCTTTGAAACTGTTTGGTCTGGTGTTGTCTGTTCTAAGCTGCACAAAGTCTAACACCCACCATTATCTGGAATAAGAATGGACATGATTCAGATGGGACCTGACCACTGGTCCTTAATTTCTATTCTATACATACTGTTTTTACTGTTTTTAAAAATATCTTTAGGAACACTAATTTGTTTATCCTTTACAAACCTTATGGGGCTGACTCTTATCATTCCTCAAATAACTAAAATCAAAACATCAGGTCTAGTTAATGAACCCAGATCACAACTTTTGTTCTTTAAAACAAAGCAAAATAGGGGTTGAGGTGGTAATCCTGAAGTTCTTCGAGTGATGCCTTATGTCTCCTTTACAGTCTATGTGAGAGGACAGGACAGCACAGAGTTGGAAGGAGACACCTTCTTGAGTACTGCCTCTGCCTCACAACGCATATGTGACCTTGGCTGAGCCTGCCTCTAGCTAGTTTCAGGTTTTTCTTCCAAACAACAGTGTGTTTTACCACAACAAAGAAGAAACCCCTTGTCCAGCTGTGCAGTTCCTCTAAGTCTCCACTTGAGGGGGAAACAATACTAGACATCTTTTTTCTTAGCCCAGAAAAAGAAACTTAACTTGTTTCCTGATGATTTCAAATTTCTTTGGAGGAAATGAAGGTTACTTGTAAAGGAATCAAGAAGAAAACAATTCCTGTATGGTGTTTCCATTGGAAACATGGTTTGACTTTCTTGGCTGCCTGACCTTTAAGCCTTTGATTTTTTTTTTTAAGAGTTTATTTTCTTTTGTATGATTTTCTGTCTTTTCCTTTGAGATGAGCTCTTCCTTGTGTCTCAGCTCCTCTTCCTCCTCTTCCCCCTCCCCCTCTTCTGGTTCTTCTCCCCCTCACCTCCTCCTTACCCTTTCCCTCTTCTCCCCTCCTCTCCCCTCCTCTTCTTTCCCCTCTCCCTCTCCCTCCTCAGTCCCTCTTGCTCTCACTCCTCTCTTCTCCCCTCTCCTCCTGTTCCTTCTCCTCCAAGAGTTTTATTTATGGGTACTATATTTGGATTCTTTCTCCCTCTAACTCATCTCTCATCTTTAGGATGCTTGAGGTTTTTGTTTGTTTGTTTGTTTGTTTTTGTTTTTAATGGCACAGGTGGGTTGTGAGAATTTCTGCTTAAGGTCCTATGAAGGCTCTATCCTCTTTTCTTTTTATTTATTTTTTAACTTTTTTATTGGATATTTAATTTATTTACATTTCAAACGTTGTCCTCTTTCCTGGTTTCCCCCTCTGGAAACCTCCTATCCCGTTCCCCCTCCCTCTGCTTTATGAGGGTTCTCCCCCTTCCACCTCCCCACTCCAGGCTCTGTGCCCTGGCATTCCTCTACCCTGGGGCATCGACTCAGGGCCTCTTGTCCCATTGATGCCTGACAAGGCCATCCTCTGCTACATATGTGGCTGGAGCCATGGGTCGTTCCATGTGTACTCTTTGGTTGGTGGTTTAGTCCCTGGGAGCTCTGGGGGTTCTGGTTGGTAGAGTTTCTAAGCTCCGATGTCAGCCTAGAAATCTTTTCATCCCCGGTCCTCAGTTGCCTCTCATAGACTTCTTTTTCCACATTGTCAGCCTGCCCCTTCAGCTCCAGTTATAAGCAGCTGTTGGCAGTTTTATGAACAGAGAAAATATATTTTATTTTTGCTCATTTTGCTGTCCTTATATTTAGGTAATAAATGAAATAAAAATGTTCCATGAACATTTATTTACTATCTATTAGAATTGTGGCCACACCCTCTGTCAAGCACTGCATCTTCTTCAGTCACACCTTTCTCAACCTGTGGGTCATGACTGTTTGAGGATAAAACGACCGTTTTACAAGGGTCACCTAAGACCATCCTGTGTGTCAGATATTTGCAGAACAATAGCAAATTACAGTTATGAAGTAGCAATGAAAATAATTTTATGGTTACAGATCCCCACAGCCTCTCTCTCTCTCTCTCTCTCTCTCTCTCTCTCTCTCTCTCTCTGTCTCTCTCTCTCTCTCTCTGTCTCTCTCTGTCCCTGCCATCGATACCCTGCCATCGATTTCTTTGTCTCTACTACCCCTCAACTCCCTTCCCCATGCCCTAAATAAACTCTATTCTATACTTAAAAAAAATTCTGGTTCCTCACTGGTGAGGATTCACCTTCATAGCTGACACTGGAGGTTAAACACCATTTACAAATTCCTTTATGAATTTTCAATCAGTTCATGACTGGCAGAAGTTTATATTGTCTGACATGAGGAGGTGTCTGTGACCACCAGATGTCACCCTGGCATTTAGGATTCATCTAAACAAAAGAGCCAATTGCTCCTTCATGGCCATGCTGTTTAAGATAGTCCATACCTAAATTAGCAATATTTTAAAACTGAAAACAGGGCTTGGGAAGGCAGGAGTGGAGGTCAGTCTAGGTCTTTCTATTTCTTGTCATGCCTGCTCACTGGACACTACAGTGAACTTTTCTCCTAAGTGGTTGTGACATAGTTATTAACATGGCCTCTTGGTCCAACCATAATTTATCAACAAACCATTTTTAAAACCCTAAAATGCCTCGTCATTTTTAAATGTGTAAGGATCCTCTTAGTTCTAAGCAGAACCCATTTTTATATGGTGGTAATTTGTGGCAAAGGTCAACATCACTATCAAGTCAGAACACCAAACCATCTCCAAATGGAGCAGCCTGTGTTTCAATGTTTTTAGCTTCTGTAACTTTCAATAATATGTCCAACTGCCAACAATTACCATCCTCCACTATGATGCTTAACTGTCTCTTCTTCAAAATCTTATCTAGAAGGAGTTTCCATCCTGTGTGGATGACAAGCTTAAACTGACTTCTGCAACAAAGCTCTTCTGCTGTCTTCCAAAGTCTGCCCTTTAATAGTTTAACGCTTTTTTTTTTGTTTTTTTTTGTTTTTTGTTTTTTTTTTTTCCGAGACAGGGTTTCTCTGTATAGCCCTGGCTGTCCTGGAACTCACTCTGTAGATCAGGCTGGCTGAACTCAGAAATCCGCCTGCCTCTGCCTCCCAAGTGCTGGGGTTAAAGGCGTGCACCACCACTGCCCGGCAATAGCTTAACTCTTAAAGATGAATTATCTGAATTTTCATAGAGGATGATAAGGATTAGTTTATTTCAAGTTCTTCATTATGAAAGAAGAAATACAATATGCAATTAATATTTATATAAAATTATATCCCATGTGCTTTATGTATACAAGCAAAATGTGGCTGAAAGTCATTTTAGTTTTCTTGGGTTTGTATAAGACCCACAGAAAAGTCTCATAAAGTAATACTACCTATCCAAATACTTATGAAGGGGCAAGGGAGTGGTGGTCTCTTCTTCTTTCCTTCCCTTTCTCCCTCCTTTTCTTGTCTCAGGAAGGGTTTCCTTACTGTGAAGAGACACCATGACCAAGGCAATGTTTATAAAGGCGAACACTTCTCTAGGACTGACTTACTTGAACATATATATGTACATATATATGTACATATATATATATATATACATATATGTATGTATATGTATATATATATATGTACATATATATACATACATATATATATCTCCCCACCCCCATAGTGACACACTTCCTCTACCAAGGCCACACCTACTCCAACAAGGCTGCACCTCCTAAGAGTTCCACTCCCTGTGTATGAAGCTATGAGGACCAAACCTATTCAAACTACACATTTTTCCTTCCTTCCTTCCTTCCTTCCTTCCTTCCTTCCTTCCTTCCTTCCTTCCTTCTTCTACCTTCCTATTTGCCCTTCCTTCAACTTTTGTTGAGTTATAATTGATAAATGAAGCTAGCATATAGTGTCTACAATTTGGTGGGCATAGATGTAATACTGCATATGAAAGGGGCAGAACTAAACAGATTGAAGCTAAACAGATAGCATGCTCAGCAATATCCAAGCAATATCACAATATCAATTTTTGTTAACCTATTGTTCAACAATTTCACATATGGCTGTGATATATTCTTGTCCCACAAAGAGTATTCCTTCCTGAAGAGAACCTAGGACTCCTTAGAGAAAGGTGTGGATTTCAAGGCTGTGAGAGAGAAAGTTAAAAAAAAAAGAAAAAGAAAATGAAAAAGAAAAGTCTGCACCACTATGGACACCATAGTAGTGCTCAAGAAGTAATTCATAGATGTCAAGAAGACTTGAGCTCAAAGAGATAGGGTGTGGATGAAGAACTCCAGGATGGTGAAAACCAGTAATGACACACTGAAGATCAGAAAGAATGATAATGCCACCACAATAAAAACAAAGCAAACAGGAGAAAGCTTGAATGCTCTTTTCCATAAAAGAACATTTTAGCAAAATAAATGCAGATGTTCTAACAGAAGTTGGAAACCTCAACCAGCCTAATAACACCAATTTTAGGACTCTAACTCTTCACAGAGACTGGGTATAACTCAGTGGGGGAGTCTATGTCTAATCATCAAGTTCCATGCCCAACACTGTGAACATCAAGAAGTCATTAAACCTTTGGGTCAAAGTGTGTTGGAGAACAAAACATTAACCAACTGGCTGATTATTAATTATAAGCAAGTTATGTGAGGAAACTTCACTATCTCTGACATAGGTGCAGACACATACCCACAGGGACACCTCAGAGCTCTGCTGAAAATGCCCAGTGTGGTATTACACTGGAATAGACAGATACATCTGTGATGAAGGAAGGGAACATTTGTGAAGACCACCAATCCAGATCCTGAAAGGGTTAGTATTATGCAGGACAAGAAAGGAAAGGGCTAGACAACACTCCTCATTTAAAGATTAAGGAATTACATACACTTAAAAAACCAAGTTTATATACAGAGTAACTCCAGTTTTGATGCATGTTCTTCAATTAAGTTTTTAAAGGGGTGAACATTTATGAGTTCTTTATAGTGCTCATGGGAACACCCCAAAACTCTAATGACATGCCTGTGCCCTACCTTATCTTACTGGAGCCATTAGCTGGTTATCAGCTCCATATTAAGGTTAGAGGGCATGAAAAACAATAAAGAAAGCATAGTGAGAAAAATGTCTTTAATAAGAAAATGAACCATGTGTTGCTGCTTGGGGGATGGGGTGTAAGCTGCCATCATTTCTAGTCTGACTCTGAATACTTAAAATGAAATCAACTAACATTATATTTGAAAGTCCTTGAGTTCATATGGGCATGAAAACCATATTGGAATTATTTGCATTGAGAAAATAAAAGATACCTGGATTATTAGAAATAACACAATGATTCAGCAAAAGTCCTTATAAATATTTGCAGTATTTTTCAGTCAATATATGATTATGTAAAGTTTAGAATTAAAAGCTAGTTATAGGAAAACATGAGCCTGTATTGAGACATGTTGGCAAACTACAAATGAAATAATGTTATATATTTTCATTCTTTGCACTCTTAATAACAGTAGGAGAAAGCTTGCTCAGATGGTCTTTGTGAAAAAAACCATTCTACCTAAGGAAAACCATCAGAAATAAAAATGTTAAGTTTAAAACAGTTATATGATTAGACTTCATTTTTGGTAGTCTAGCCTATCAAATTAAACTTGATATATGGTTCTTAATTAATTATCTTAGGCCAAAGGTAGAAGAGCTATAAAGATTATTCACTCTGTTGAAGAAGTAAGGTGATATGTGAACTTTGGTAATTCTAAAATATTAAACATGGACTTATGTAAGAGGGAGGATAGGTTTAATCCACAGTGATGTGTATTAGCTAATGCCTAATCTTTCTAATTAATTTGAAATTATTGCTTGTGCCATGACACTTGTGTTGAAGTTGGAGAACAGCTTCATAGAGTCTTTTCTAGTCTTCCTGGGTCCACAGATTGAACTTGGCTCATTATGATTTCGTGGCAGTGATCTTTACTTGCTGAGCCATCTTACCAGTCCGCAATGTTTAATTTTCTATACACTGACTTTCACATCATTGACTGACTCTGGGTGATTGTTTTGGAGATTTTTCATTTGTA
>NW_021604676.1:986236-1025893 GCF_004785775.1 Grammomys surdaster | reverse complement strand
ACACACACACACACACACACACACACACACACACACACATGCAGTGCCTGTGGAAGCCAGAAGGGAGCACCAATTCCCTGAAAATAAAGCCACAGGTGGTTGTCAGCCACCATGTGGGTCATAGGAACCAAACCCAGGTCCTCTGGAAGTACAGTCAGTGTTATTAACCACAAATCCATCTCTACGGCCTCAGCTTCTTTCTGAAATATTTTAAACAAATCATAGACATCCTATTTTAACATTCACTCTTATAGTTTATATCTAAAGCTTTAGACACTTTATATGTCTCTAAATATCAACAAAATAATCAAAAACTATTTCTACTGTTATTTACCATGCTGTCCTGAAACCTGGTTGCACGTTGCCCAGGACTTTAAACAATTTCTTAGTACTTAAATAGTGTTTCCAATATGGTACCCAGAGATAATGCCAGTGATGATTCTGAAAACATTGTCTAAAGTAATAGGATTATTTGGGAAGACTTCTTTAACCCCCTACTGTACTGGATAGTTTTATGTCAACTTGATACAAGCTAAAGTCATCTGAGAAGAGGGAACCTGTGGTGGTTTGAATATGGTTGGCCCAAGGGAAGTAGCACTATTAGGAGGTATGGCCTTATTAGAAGAGATGTGTCACTGGTGGAAGTAGGGTTTTTAGGTCTCATATATACGCTGAAGTCTGGCCAGTGTGATCTAGAGACTCATTCTGGCTGCCTGAAGAAGACAGTCCCTGGCTGCCTTCAAATCAAGATGTAGAACTCTTGGTTCTTCTGTACCATGTCTAACCTGGACACTGGCTTGCTTCCTGCTATGATGATAATGGACTGAACCTCTGACACTGAAAGCTAGCCCCAGTTAAATGTTGTCCTCTGAAAGAGCTGCCTTGGTCACAGTGTCCCCTTCACAGCAATAAAACTCTATCTAAGACAGAACCTCAACTGATAAAATGCCTCTAATAACAGGCTGTCGTCAAACCTGTCGAGCATTTTCTTAACTAGTGATTGATGTGGTGGTGATGAGCTGATTATGGGCTGTCCCTTGACTGTTGGCCCTGGGTTCTAGAAGAAGGTAGGATTAATAAGTCAGTAAGCAGCAGCCCTCCATGGAATTGGTATCAGTTCTGTCTCCAGGGTCCTGCTCTGTTTGAGTTCCTGTCCTGACTTTCTTAAATAATGAACAGTAATATGGAAATGTAAGCCAAATGAAATGTTGGCTTTTTGCTCATGGTGTTTCATTGCAGCAGTAGAAACCCTGATTAAAATGCTCAGGACCAACATTTTACAAATATAAAACAAAACAGAAAATTTATGGTGTTATTAAAAATTCATGATTAGAAATATACATTCTACATTTAACTGATTTTTGGACCACAATGCCAAGGGCATGATGAGGAAGACAAAAGGAAATCTACACATTCTCATTGCAAACACATTCTTCTCCTCTCAAATATTTCCATCTGCCATTCGATGATGCATTAGTTTAATGAGAATGCCCCTTATAAATTTATATATTTAAATACTTGGTCCCAAGTAAGGATGCTTAAATCCCATTTAGAAGGGGGAACAAAATAATCATGGGAGGCAGAGTGAGGGAGGGACCTGGATGGGAGAGGTGGGAGAGAGGGGAAAAGGGAGCAGGCTCAGGTATAGGGGGAGACATAAAAGAAGCCAGGAGAATGAATGGAAACCATGAGGTGTGGGGCATGGGGGTATATGGTGTGAGGGTGTGGGGTGTGGGGGTGTAGGGTATGTGGGTGTGGAGTATGGGGGTATAGGGTGTGTGAGTGTAGGTGTGTAGGATGTGGGGGGTGTGGGAAACCATTAGAAAATCCCAGAGACCTGTGATAGGGGAGGCTCCCAGGACTCAATGTGATCAGGAATTTGCATGTAACACTGAAGGTCCTGTTCCCCAGTTAGTTCTTCATCTATCAATAAAGATGAGCTGGGTGGAATAGGTGGGACTTCCAGTTTTCCTGCAGGGGAGTAGAGGTGTGAGAGATGAGAAAAGGTTTTGCTATGCTTTAGAGGGGAAAAAAAAGCCACCAGCCATGTGAGATCTAGGGTGGAGTGGCCACTGGCCACTCCCCTGCTAGGACTGAGGTAGCAGGTAGGAGATTAAAAATCCAACTAAGCTGAGGGTAGATTTAGAGTGCTGAGCTGGGAGTGGAAAAAAAAAGGTTGTGATAGCCCAGGAAGGCTTAGAAGATCCTGGCCACTGAGCTAAAGCATATCAAAATAAGTTAGTGTGTGTGTGTGTGTGTGTGTGTGTGTGTGTGTGTGTGTGTGTCTTTCATCTGCAGATCTGAGGGAACTTGGGCAGGCCTGGTATCATGGACCATCCGAGCTTAGTGCATCGTAGTAGGAAGTACATGCTACACACACACACACACACTACATGAATACATACATACATACATATATACATACATACAAACATACATACATACACATGAGGAAAAAAAACCTGGCAGCCGGGTGGTGATGTTGCATACCTTTAATCCCAGACAAAGGAAGGCAGATTTCTGTGGGTTCAAGGTCAGTCTGGTCTACAGAGCTAGTTCCAGGACAGCCTGGACTACAAAAAGAAACTCTGTTTCAACAAACAAACAAACAAACAAAATCCAAAAAACCTAACAAACAATAGTTAAACTCTCTGTATATACATATTTAATAGTTTAATGTTTCAAGAGTCTGCCAATCAAATCATTTTGAAGATTTCCTATTTTTCTCAACAGATCAATAGAATTTTTAATAAGAAACTGCTGAGAGACATTATGAATTGAGTACAGATGAACATGAGTCCTAGCCATTCACACTTAACTGGATATGTGATGATCACTTGAAGTTAATCCTAAAGTATATGCCTACCCCAGTCTATGTCCTGAAGTCACATCTTTCGCCTTATAGATTCATTTCCACATATAACAGAAGAGACAGGCGTCTGTGATAGACTGTGTCAGGAAGTTCTTGCTTCTTTCTAGGGACACTGCCTTTCTGTGTGGTACAGAGACCAGAGGGCAGGGCTCTGTGAATGTGCGGCAAATACTCTGTCTCATCTGCATCCACAGTCTTGGAGAATCCTGCTCATTGTCTCATAGGTGTAAAGAGGAGTTTGTCCCTTCACAGCTGTTAGAATGGACCACTCAGCGTGGGGTGAGATGCCGCAAGGGCTGCTCCCCACTCCGTCTGAACTTGTCAGCCAACAGGGTGTACTGTAGAGAGTCAAACAGATTGGTGAGTTCTCGGATTCAAGAACAAGGAGGCAAGAACATGGCACTCTCTTTCTGCTAAAAACACAAGGCTCTGGTCCACTATAGTTGGCAAATAAGCATTTTAACCTTTTTTGCTCTTTTCCTCTGTGTGTGTGTGTGTGTGTGTGTGTGTGTGTATGTGTGTGTCATATGCAAATTCTCTTACGTGTGTGGGCACACATTTGTGTGGGTTTTCATACATGTGTGTGCATGCATGTGGAAGTTGAAGGTTCAAGTCAGGTATCATCCTCCATCTGTTCGACCTTAACCATCGAGGCAGGCTTTCTCCACCAACCCCCGAGTTCACCTATATGGCTGGTCTCCCTATAGAACTAGCTAGCTCTGGGAAGCCTCTGTCTCTGCCTTCCAAGACTGGAATTACAGGTGTGCTGCCATGCCCACCTGACATTACTGGGTTCTGGAGATCATTCTGGCCTTCATGCTTATGTAACAAGAGTTTTAACAGTTTTGACTCAACCGTTTTTTTTTTTTAAACTAACATTTGGTTCCTGTTATCTTGCCATTCATCTACCTGTGTCTGACTCTTTCCTGTCTCCCTCCCAAGGGTGAGTTGGTATGTTTTACACATTAGTCTATGCCATCTATTTATTTTTTAAAAATTAGAGCGAATTTTATAAAAAGAATCAAAAAATGGGCAAAGTGCATAGATGTTTTATGCCTGCTACAGCATTATTCTGTGTAACATTTTCTGCACAATGAAGTTATATTAACAGATTTTATGTACTGACGCTTGCATCTGAAATAATGAAGATTAATGAGCTGGCCTTGGAAATACTAAGGGGTGACTAATGTAGGTATCTAACGAACGCCAGTTGAATTGTACGTATATTCAATAATAATCTACCTCATTAAAAGAATGATACAATTTTTGAGAAGGCCACTTGTGTATCTGGCTCATAATGTGTACAGCTGTGAGCAGATAGAAAGGTGTCTCCCCCCTACCCCCACCCTGTGGACTTCTGAATGACAGACAAATGGACAATGCACTCAGGGAAGAATGGCAGTGTATTTATCATGGGGCCATAAATTTCAACAGGTCTGGATAAAAACCTGCTATTATCAGTTGCATAAAGTAAATTTAATTTTACTAGGGGTCAATTATCATCTATAAAATGTTCATAGTAACTGATACTTCTTTTAAACTTTGACTAAGGTCTGCCCTGGACCCTGGACCAAATCTTTTCTGTCTGTGTCCTCCCTCGTACGTGAATTGGAGGTAGTAGGGCTGAGGACCTCTTGGATGTCCTCTTCATGTTTTGAAATCAGGATTGCAGCCTCTGAAATAAAAATTCTAGATCCCAGACATTCCATTCTGGTCTGTAAGCAGGGGCTTTATAACTTCTGGGTGTTACATCCTTTTGACTCTGATAAATCTTTGATTCTCCAGGGAGTTTTCCTCACAGTGACCTTTAGCTAAGGAGCTTGTCGGAGTAGATTTCAGTGAAGGGAATTGTGGGAGTGGGCTTCAGTGAAGGGGATTGTGGGAGTGGGCTTCAGTGAAGGGGATTGTAGGAGGGCTATGCTGAAGACCCCTGACTCTCATTTCTGGAGCAGGTTGATTCTCTGCCTCTGTATTGCTCAGTGATCCACATTTACATATTTTCTGCTCAATTCTTTTGTTCTTACTGTTTCCTGTTCCATGTCTATAAAAACAGAAAAACTGACTCTCAGGTAAGCCACATATCTTAGTAATGTCCCATGGCAGCCTGGATTTCCATGAAGTTCACTGGCAGGTGGAAGGCATGCAGTTAATTTCAGGAATCTCTACAACTGTCCAGTCTGAGACTCTCGTACAGGGATGGATTTCCTGAGTCAAGGAGCCTAGTGAATGTTCTCATTGGGTAGTTGAACACAACAAAGAAACTCTTAGAACCTGTTCATAATGAGCAGTCTCAAACAAAAGACACGAAGCCATAGAGAGTTCCATGGGGGTATTCAATGGCGAATCACGCAGTGAAAAGACTTGCAGTGGAAACAGAGTAAGGATGCAGATCTAGACCAGGCTCACGTTTGGACCTTCTGGAGCTTCCCTCGCATGCCTGTGGTCCATTCTGGGCTCCATGGCAGAGGTTAATGCTCTGCCTCCTTCCCCTGCACACAGCTGGTCAGCTGGTGACACATTGGCTCATTGTGTAAGTGATTTTTTCCAGTCTTCTGGTTTCCAGGTCTCTGTGTTTTCAGCAGTTGATTGACTCCTAGCAGGAGCCCAGATCTAAGCTGGAAGTGAAGCCAGCACCCAGGGTAGCCAAATGCAGAGAAACCGTGAAAATAAATCTGACATGGCTCTGAAGACTGCAATGCTTAGCAACATCATCAGGCGTACTGTTCATTGATTTGAGGTTTATAATTTTGGAATATACATTTGACATACATTTGTAAGTTGTTATTAGATAAATGACTAAAACTCCAAATTTAATGCAATGATTCCACACATGTGAATATTTGACGAGAGCATCATTTTGGGAGCATAATTATGTGGAATGAAAGAAAGCCAAAGTCACGAAGCCATATTTAAGAGCAGCCAATTCATTCTATTGTAATTTTATAATCCTTTTGATAGTGCTGCTTTTAGAAAAGATTTATTTGTTTCTATTTTTTGTTATTTTTACATGTACATATGTTTTCCCTGTTGGCATGTGTACTGAGTGCATGTAGTTCTCATGATGGCCAGTAGAGGGAGATAAATCCTCTGACACTGGTCTGGGACAGATCCTTGTGAGCCTCCCTGTGGATGCTGGAGACTGAACCTCGGACCTCTGCTATAGCACTCACCGTCCTTATTCACTACGCCAGTGGTTCTCAACCTTCCTAATGCTGAGACCCTCTAATGCAGTTCCTCCTGTTGTGGTGATCCCCACCATGAAATTATATTCATTGCTACTTTATAACTGTAGTTTTGCTAGTTATGAACCACAGTGTAAATATATGATATACAGGATATCTAATATGTAACCCTTATGAAAAGATCATTCTACCCCCAAAGGAGTAGTGACCCACAGTTTGAGAACCACTACAATGAGCTATCTTTCTAGCCCTAATTGCCTGATGTTTCAAAAAATAATTGTTATTAATAAATTAATTAAACCAGTATTTTAGTCTACAGAGATATTCTTGATTGATATTTTGGGCAAACTCCTATATTTTATTTATATACTTATGACAAATTTTATTTATAAGAATTTGGAATATACAATAATTATAGAATGTGTAAAGAATCCAAACTAGAGAGAAAGTTAAAGTCATCTGTGACTTTCTTGCTTATAACATCATCACTGACATTTTTGGTGGCTTCTTCTACACTGTGTAAGTGTGTGTACCCTCATCAAAATATACGTGATGCGTGTTCTTTCTTCTAAAGTTAAGATTGAAGTCATTACATAATCTGCCGTTTCTAACTAATATGAATCCTGAACACTGTGTATTTAATAAAACAAAATACTAAGTAACTAAATAATGTCCTCCCACTTGAGTGTACAGTGATTGTGTACATAGCTTCCTTCTTGGGGAAGAGTTCTTACCCCTCTGAAACAGAAACTGGCAGGTATCCGGAGCTTCTGCTCTTGGTGTCAGATGGCACAGCTAAAAATGTCTCTTTAACCCGTCTGTAACTTCCCACACCTGCTGGTCCTGGAGTTCATTACATCAGTGTTCATACTTTTCCTCTGAAAAATGTAGATCTCAGAGTGAGGCAAATAGCCTAGGAGCTGAGAGTGTGTCTGCAGCAAGGCCAGGCAGACCTGGGTTCAAATCTTGGACTTTGTATTTTCCAGCCCTCATTTTTTTCCACAGGCTTAAAATAGGGTTGTTCCATGAGAGAGCTGAGCTAAAACCATCTGCTAGTTTGTGAATAATAGTCTTGTCAATGACTGGTTCTGTGAGCATTTTACTATCCAAGGATCTGTGCAAGGTACTGAACACAGAGCATTGGGAAAACAGCCCAGGCTGACCTGTGGAGTTTACAGGCAGGTGTTGTACATGACATCAGGCTTGAAAAGACAATTATCCAGACACTATTGCAGACGCCCGGAAGTGCTTGCTGACAGGAGCCTAATATAGCTGTCTCCTGAAAGGCTCTGCCAGAGCCTGACAAATACAGAGGCAGATGCTCACAGCCAACCATTGGACTGTGTGTAGTCTCAATGGAGGAGCTGGACAAGGGACTGAAGGAACAGAGGGGGTTTTCAGCTCCATGTAGGGAGCAACAGTGTCAACCAGCCAGACCCCAGAGCTCACAGGGACTGGACTACAAACCAAAGAGTACACATGGACGGACTCATGGCTCCAGCCACATATATGGCAGAGGATGACTTTGCTGGACATCAGTGAGAAGACAGGCCCTTGGCCCTGTGGGGGTTCAATGCCCCAGTGTAGGAGAATGCCAGAGTGGGAAGGCAGGAGTGAGTAGATGGGTGAGCACTCTCATAGAGGCAGAGGGAAGGGGGATGAGATAGGAGGTTTGTTTAGGGGAAACCGGGAAAGGGTATAACATTTGAAATGTAAATAAAGAAAATATACAATAAAAGAAAGAAAAAGAAAAGACAGTTACCGCGTGTTATACAGAATGCTCTGACATTCTCACAGGCAATAAGCATCTTTGCTTATGATTCAAGGCAAGCAGGCAGGGATGTAGGAAGATTGCTATCGACCCCAAAACACCCAACATGCTCAAATCTATCTGATCTCCCAAATGAATAGAGACTGTGTGAATGAGACTCGGCAGTAACATACCACAGCTTAGGACAAGCAGAAAGTGTCTTTAACTCCTTCCTGCCCACCACATATGCCCTTTGCTGGGCTAGGCTTTTTTATTTATAACACCTTTGCTCCCCTGGACTTTTGTGGAGTCCTCATGGTGATCTCTTTGCCCGCGTGTCCTTAGCTTTCCACATTTATTCTGTCACCTTCCTGTTGTCAGGGCTTAGCAGGGCAGAGAGCATTTGGGGCATCTCATCATATGCAGAGCTGGATGACTTGAAAATTAACTTAACACGTCAGGACAGAGAGGGCAACATTGGCTAGACAGAACTATCTAGGAAGGAAGGAGGAGGCTCAGGAAGAGGTAGGGAGGAAGGAAATGGGTCCAGGAAGATGTGGAGAGGAAGGAAGGGATCTGTCATCTGTGAGCACGCTGGAGACAAACCAGTTATTTTTACATGTCTCTGAAATGAGTAGGTGGTACCCAAGTAAAGGAGACAGTGGGTGCAAAGAGAAGACAGGACGGAGGGCATAGAAAGTATCAGAATGTGGACCAGGAAGTGGCTGGAGAAAGGCTGTAGGGTGGGAAAATGGAAGTTCCCAGGCAGGATGTGAGAGTTGAATCTGGAAATTCCTTCCTTTTAATAGTAGAATTCTAATGGTAGAGATAAACACGAAATAGGAAGGATTGTGGCCCTAAAGGGATAGGAACTCTACAGGAAGACCAACAGAGTCAACTAACCTGGACACTTGCTACTCTCAGACTGAACCACCAACCAAAGAACATACACAGGCTAGACCTAGCAGCATCCCTCCCATCCCCCGCCCCACATTCACACACACAGTTGTAACACATGTGCAGCTTGGTCTTCACGCGGGTCCCAGTCAATTGGAGCAGGGGCTGTTCCAAACGTTGTTGCCTGTCTGTGGGATATCTTCTTCTAGCTGGGCTGCCTTGTCTGGCCTCAGTGGGAGAGGGTGGTGCCTAGCCTCCAGAGACTTGATGTGCCAGGGTAGGGGGGTACCCAGGAGCCCCACCCTTTCAGAGGAGAAGGGGATAGGAATGGGGAAGGATTAAGGGAGAGAGTGACAGGGGGTATGGCAGTGAGCAGGATGTAAAGTGAGTAAGTAAAAGATACCAAACAAAACAAAAAAACACAAAAACCATGCAAGCCAAGGAAGAGGATACAGCTTTACACAACAGAGATTAGGATTCTGGAAAATATGCGGTAGCTCAGGAAAACCAGAGAGCAAATTAAGATCTCCTCCCTGAGATAAGAACACTTTAGAATCTTGATCTTCACAAGTGTCTGAGGAATGGAAACCTGTGACCTGGGGCCCTTGCTTCTGACCTTAGAGCACAGAGCTACCTCCTTCTATATGGAGCTAGATAGGCCTTTGCACACAAAAGTATGGCGTCTTTTATTTATATATATGTATATGTGTATGTGTGTATGCATTTATATGTGTATATGTGTATATATGTATATATGTATATATGTCTCTCTCTCTCTCTCTCTCTCTCTCTCTCTCTCTCTCTCTCTCTGTGTGTGTGTGTGTGTATGTGTGTGTGTGTGTATGTGTACCCGTGGAAGCTAGAAGAGAGTCTGGATCTCCTGGAGCTGGAGTTACAACAGTGTGAGCTATCTGGTGTAGAGGCTGGGAACCAAACATGAGTTCTCTGTGAGAACAGGAAGTGCTCTTAACTGCAGGGCCATCTTTCCAGGGTCAAGTCCAGCATCTTGCTCTTTAAAAAAAAAAAATCTATTTAGTTTTCCAACTTCATTTTAAAATGTACATTAATAATAAAATTTTAATAACTTTCTTCCATGAATAGTTTTTTTATTAACAAAGCTCTTTATATACAAACAAATTAAAATTTTTATTTGCAGAGATTATCATGTTTCTGCAAGAGAGTAAGAAACCTGTTACTGTAACAAACGGGAGCTGTGATGGTTAATATCAGTTGTCAGACGGTCAGGATCAACAGTGCTCCAGAAGACAAACTTCATGGCATATATGTGAATATGTGAAGGAATTTATATGTAGATTGTGCCAATTGAGGTGAGTGGACCCACCCTCGAGGTGGATGGCACTCGTCCATGTGCTAGGGTCCTGGGCTGGATAGAAAACATTGTGCTGAACACCAGCATCCATCTTTGCTTCTGACTGAGGAGGCTCTGTGACCCCTCTCTGGTGCCATGCCTCCCCACCCTGACAGACTGTGTCTTTAGACTGGGAGCCAAAATAAAGTATTTCTTCCTTACGTTGCTCTTATTGGGTGTTTCAGCATAGCCATGAGAACCTTATCTAATACAGATGCCTGGAAACCTATTTTCATTTTGTAATCTGTAGGCTGTCAGTCAGTCTTATGTGGACACACCCACGTGTATGGAGGTCCCCAAGATCTCACTTTAGCACTCCTACCCCAGTGCTAGACCTACACAGATTGACGGAATGGCTGGACAGTGAAGCTGCCAGCTAGTCGACTCTTCTCTGCTCTCTGAAGAGTCAGATGTTAGAACTCAGTAGAGCAGGCTCTGGCCAAACTCTCATAAAGGCTGACATCAAGAATTCCAATGTGTTGCAATGTTTGGGAAAAATAGGATGTGGATCATGGAGTCCCGTAATTTAACCACATTTTGTTTTTGTTTTGTTTTTAAACAGTTTTTGCCTCGAGTTTATTTGTAAAAACAGCATAGCACACTGGTCATCTGCAAATAATGTGTGGGTAGGTGTGTCACGGCAGTCCATCTGTCTTCACGTTGGCAGGAGCCTTTTCTATGGGGCCTTCACAGGGGCTTGGGCACCTTTGGGAGCCTGGGCTGGAGCTGCAGCCTGGGCCATAGCTGGAGATTTGGCCTCTGCCTTGGTTTGAACCTTGGGCTTTGGTTGGCAGAGCCTACGACCCTTGGCCATGTAGCTTCGAATCCGCTTCCCAAGCTTGGGGTGAGCAATGAAAGCCAGGTGGCTGAGTTTGCGGCTGGGGCCCTTTGGCATCTTGGGCTTGATGGCCTCTGCGTGTGCACTCACTGCCTTTGCATTGTTGGCCTGCATCTTCTTCAGGTCTTTCTTGTTGTGCTTCTTGGCAAAGCGCATGTTCCTCAAGAACTTGGGGTCAACCACCTTAAGAGACTCGTATCTTTGTGACCGGGGTTTCTTAATGCCATTTCTGTGCCATTTGCGGGACTGGTTGTGTGTGGTGTGGTTCTTGGACTTGGCCATGTCTGCACTTAACCATATTTTGAAATGGGCACTTTTTCCAAAACATAGGTGCCAGTCCTGTAGAGCCTCCGTAGGAACAATCAGAAGGATTCTATCCCCCTGCTTTATCTCTGCAAAGACCAAGCTGTTCTTTGGTCTGCTTGTTTTCTTCAGTCCTTTGATTCCTGTAGACTCAATCCTTCCCTCTTCATGGGAACATCCATTCTACATTACAGACTAGGGGCTGCCCTATTCTAGAATCACAAATAAGCATGAAATAGGTCTCCAAACCAGATTTGTCTTTCCTACTTTTATGAGATTGTCATAGGCCTCTCGGTGGTGATTGTGTTGAACATTTAGATTTAGAAGCAATGAGGTCATTTTACAATATTAATTCTGTCAAGACAGGAGCATGGAATGGACCACCTCTCCACTGTAGTCTCTGCTTGGAGTTTTAACTGTTCATTGAGGATGTTTTTCACTTCCTTCTTGAGGCTGATTCTTAGATGTTGGAAGGGGCAATTGTGATTGGATCTTTATAATATATAATTTCTTTCTTTATAAGTTTGTTATTGATATATATGACAGTTTCTGGATTTTGTATCTTGATTGTAACTTCATTGAAAGTGTTTGTTAAAAAATGTATTATTCACAATAGCACAGAAATAGAGCCATCCTGAATGTCCCTCTGCAGACTGGATGAATGATGAAAATATGAAACATATATACAAAGTGCCATTTTATTCAGCTATAAAAATAGAATTTGCAGAATATGGGCGAATCTGGAAAGTATTATGTCAGGTGAAATGACTCAGACATGAGACAAAGCTCATGTTTTCTCTCATATGTGGATATTAACATTTAATGTTTGTTTGTTTGTGAATAAGGGATGTGGCTGTGGGTATGGACAAGGATGTTAACTAGACCATGAGAAGAACGCGAGAGGTGTCGAGACGGGGTAGGGTTAAGAGACAGACAGAAGATGGGAAAGCAGAAGGAGACTTCTAGGGTAGGAGCAAGATGAGGGAGTGGAGGAAATGGGAAAAAGGGGAAAGAGAAATGAGAAGAAAAAATTTTGTTTGAGGAAAAATGGCAAAATATAGAGCCCAATGCTCAGTACCCTAATATGTTTCAAAAAATCTCAATTTGTCATTTTGCCCTTTTATATCATTATGTCATTATCTATTTGGAAAATAAAATGTGATATATGCCTGTACCGGATAATTTATATACAATTAAAATGATTGAGGGGAAGGAATTAAATATTAAGAAAAAATAATACTATGAAAAAGTTGGATGGTGCCAAATTTAAGCTTCTATGGTTGGGATGCTTGAGACCTAGAGTCCTAGGCATGCTGAGATGGATTCTGCCAATCCCAGGCCAGTGTTTTCAGGTAGGACACAAGGGCTGCCTTGGGACTTAGGCAAAGCTTTGCTCTCTGCCGAACACTAGCCCCTGCCTGTTTCTCGAGTACACTAGAGTAAAAAGTATCCTTGGTCCCCTTTCCCTGCTGTGTATGAGTGTGCATGTGTTGTATGGTGTGTGTGTGGTGGTGGTGGGGCTGCCCACCAGATCAGAAGCCTTTCTGCCTTTTTGAAACCCCTTTGTTCGCAGTGCTTCCTTAGTTGACTTAAGTGGTACAGCCTCTTTAGCTGCATTTTACTCATGCTCTGCCACCTCATGCTCATCTGAGCCTATTCTCCACAGTGATTCAGTACACTGGGGTTTCATTGACCAATCTGAGTGTTAACGTGAGTTCAGCAGCTGTGTTAGGTGAATGGCACCTGGCAGCCCCGACTAGCACACAGACTGCAGCAGAAGCCTGCAGGGGAGAAAGGTGAGCTCTCGCCTGAGAATCCTAATGCTTCATTTTGTTGATGCTCATCATAAGCTGGAGCCTGTTCCAGTCTGCAGTGTGAGGGAGAAATAAAAGCTTGCTTTTTAAAACTTCAGTGTTTCTTCCCCATCACTTAGGAGAACAATCATTCTTTTCCCCACTGGCTTACATTACCTCCTGCTATTAACCATGCTAACCAATGTGTGTGGGTGAGAATCTGAATCCCAAACTGTTGATCTGTTAAAAATCAAGGCATTAGTTGAAGTCATTGCTTCACAATCCACTCTGTGAACTATTCTGGTTTCATAAATCTGTTTTATTGAATCATATTATTTTGCTTACTCATCAATTTTATTTAGTTTTCAAAATTGCATAATAAAAATTAGCATATAATTCTCCATGAAAAAATAAAACTTGTTAGAATTTTTCTTGACATTGCATACATTTATAGGCCAATTTTTAAAGGACTGGTTTTTATCTATTTACATAGAAATTAAACATATTTTTTCATCACTAATATCTTTTAATGCTTTTAAAATTCTCATAATTCTAGCTTATAAAATTACTACATATATTTTATATCATTCATTGATTAATTATTTTATTTGGGATGCTTTATAAAATTAGTAATTTTACATTAATAGTATCTCTATTATTGAGGAAATGATTTTTTATCATTAACTGTTACACTAAAATTTTCATAAATATATTTTTATCAAGTTGAACACACTTCTTTTCAGATGTATCTCTTACTGTGAATAGATGTCCCACTTACTGAGTCTTCATTCAGTTGTTGGAGGTTACACAGTGTGTGCTAATTTCTGTTCTGATATTAAATATCCTTATATCTCCAATTCAACTTTAACTATATTTTAATACATTTAAATTTGCCTAAACATTTTATAGGATATCTTTTATATGTAGGATAGTAACTCTTTTTATAGGATAACTGTGCCATTTGTACGATATAGAATAAATAATGAATGATTGTTAATAGGAAGATAGGTAGGTGATAGATTAAAGACATGATAGAAGACAGTAGATTCTAGATAACAGATGGTAGACAGCTGATACATAGATAATAGACAGATGATTGATGATAGACAATAGATAGATGAGAGATAGTGATAGATAGATGACAGATGACCTACAGATGATAAACAGACAAGGATAGATGATAGAGATAACTGATCTATGAATTATAGGCAATGATTGATAGGTAGATAGATGGACAGATCTTACATAGATAAGAGATAGATAATAGATCATAGATGATGGACAATGATTAATAGGTAGGTAGATAAATAAATGATCTATAGATAGTAAACAATGGTTGATAGAAGAATAGATGAGAGAAAGACAGATTAGATGATAGATTGATACAGATAGAAAGGGACACGGTGTAGATAGATATAGTGCTTCTTCTCCTTGTTATTGCCAACAGTTACTATGTTCGTTTTACCACTCCACATACATACTACTCCCACAGCTGAAGTTCACATCTTCCAGTTTCTGAAAACAGCAGACATTTCAAGAAATTTGTTACCTATATCCAAATACATTTTAATAGGATAAAAATTCAGTTTCTCCAACTTCACCAATAGGTATCCACACTAAGCATTCAACTTTTTCAACAATATATACATTCTCAGTCATCAATAGCATTTGTTATTAGTGATGAAGAATTGCTACCTACAATAAAGTTACAACCCTAAGAAGGATCCATGACAGTAGTTTAGCCATGAGGAAACGGCTTGAGCACCTGAAAATATCTTGTTCTATTTCTCAGAATTGTCCCTTAATGGAATCTCTGCTGTATCAAAGAGATAAAAGTCTACAGTAAATAATTCATTGAAAGTTTTCGGTGAAGGAACTTGTCAGTCTTCTGTACGAAATGGTTATGTTGAGATCTCTACTAGCCCAGGGGAATTCAAGTCACAAATGGAAAAAAAAAAACATAATGAGTGAAAAGACCCAGAGAAGAAGCCTGCAGGGTCTGAGCAAGACAAAGACCGAGGCCCTGGGCTAAAGCCCCAGGAGAGGATTAAAACAGCACTGAGCAGCAAAAGGTGAATTTGACAATCCTTTTGGCTTACTGACCCTGTGTGATTTGTTGGCCAGTGTTAAAGATCCCTCCCATTTTATCCTTGAAAAGAGGAGGGGAAGGTAGCTGTGAGCTTCAAGGCTGGGATGGAGAGACAAAGAACAATTACAAGTCTGGACAAAGCAGAATTATGAAGCATAGCCTGGGCATGCTCAGGTGATCCTGACCATAGATTCCAGAAGCCAAGTGTAAGTGCCAGGTTCAGAGGGGTGGGCCAGCTCAGAGCCTCCAGGAGAAGTGAACACCAGGAATTCTGGCATTGTAAGCAGTACACAGAGTCTCTTGGATCTGTCTTTTGTTATTGTTATATGAGAAATTCATGCACATTTCTATAATGTTCTTAATAATCCTGAAAGTATAAGGTGTTGCTAATTATAACTTTTACATTTAAAAAAATTAAATTAGTTGGTGTTAAGAAACTTGAGCATTTGACTGACAACTGGTGCAGCTAGGATTCAAAATCCAGTTTGTTTGAGACTCAAGAGCCTATGCTTTCTCCTCTGCAGATTGCTCTTTCATTTGAGTACTGAGAGGTACAGCCATAGGTTCCTTCCTAGAAAGATATCTTGGGTGTTTTTTTTTTTAAACGACGTTTTCTTATTTCTCATACTCTTTCTTAAGATGTATATTATTTTGTGAGCACAATAGACACTTTAGGAGTGCAATCAAACATAGGATAGATTAGCTAGGAACTAATGTGTAAGCAATTCCCAACCCAATATAATTACAAGGATGGTGTCTCATGTGGTACAGGGATACTGGCCCCAAAGGAGCATGGGAATTGAGAATTTGTGATTGGTTGAGGGAAAAATAATGTTTTCTTTTCATAGTCGAGCAGTTTTGTTTACTGAAAATGGGCTTAGATATCGTCAAGGGTCTTATCTGGATTTAAACAATTGTCACAGATAGGAAAAGCAATTGTCACTGCTGCAGATTAATTTTCAGGACAAAATTTGCATCTTTTCCCTCTGGGGTTACTGTTGCCATGGTGATGTATAGCATCAGGTTCTGCACAGAGGGTTACGCTTCTTACCTGTCAACTTTTATGTGAGCTGAGTGGGAAGAATTTCTGGAAGATTCATGGGAAGAACTTTGTGTTTAAATCAGAGTAAAGGTAGAAGAGTGGTGGGTTGGGCCGTGTTGTGCCCTCTGTTTGGATGTTTGCTCTAACAATCTGAACATGACTGGAAAGGGATGTGGCTAAGGAAGGGAGCCCGGGAGTCCCTCTCATTTGGAGTGGACAGTCCACCCTTTACATTTATCTGGCAGCAGTGGCAACATGAAGCCTTCTCAGGCAGGGTGTTAGAGGGCCAGGGGGCATCACTGGGGATGGAGACAACCTGAAGCCAGTGGAAGCTTTGTTCGTCTTTGTTAAGGTCAGTGTGTTTGTTGACAGTTTTATTCAACCTTTTCATGATCACACCAATGACACATTCAGGTGGCGACACTTGAGCCTGAATGTATGCGCTGAAGCTTCAGCAACCTCAGAGAAAGCTGTGTAAATGTAAATGAACTCAATAGAAAATAACAGGTTTTTCAGTTTGGGGCAATATGAAAGAAAAATTGACATCAGTATCCTGAAAAATATACACAGCCACATGCACCATTAGAACCAAAAGACGTCCTGAAGCAAACTACATGGCAAGGCACCTGCAGTGCCTTCACTGCAGCTTTTTAACATGACCCTCTGTGAGATGGAGCTAAGCAGTACCCTGCCTCATCACTCATCCAACTTACCAAGTGTCTGTGGTTTACCAGTTTGGGGATTCAAGGCTTAATGTAAGCCTCTCGGTGGATGATTAATTATGCACAGCATGAGGTTGTGCCTGATTTAACTGCCAGGAACTTGTCTGTGATTTAGTGCATGAAGTAGGGCTGCTCTGTTAGCCATTTTGTTTGTTTCCCACAACTGTATGAATCCAGGGAGCTTTTATTATAGTGAGATATATTTGAACTGGGGTAGACCCAGAACTTCATTTCTATTGCTCGGTAGAACCTTTATTATTAGGCTTGTTGTCTCACCTTGTACAAGACGAGATTTTTAACACATGACTAATGAGTCTTGGAAGTCAGCACTGCTCCACCCCCATTCCACCCCCCCCCCCCCACCCCCACCCACCCCACCAAATTTGTTTTTGTGGCATGCTTTGGGCTTTACTTAGATTAAAAATAGCTAATGTAACTAATGGGAATCGTGAGATTAGAGACACTGCAGCCTTCTTTGATTTGAATTTCAGCTATCTATGTACTTACCAAAGTACTTGGTTTCCATACTTATATAGAGTTTTTGTATTATTTGTAGAGTCTTGGGCATGTTAAGTAAAACAGGATTTAAGTCACTCACACATATGTATGTATAGTAATTCTGTAATGTCTATTTGCTTTGAGACATTTTAGATAGTTTTAATGAATAATAAATATTTGATTAATTTTAAAGTGTGCAATACAGAAAAGACATTTTATTTTAATCCAACTGATTTTCTGAAGTTGTATTTCTGGGAAGGTAAGGTATTTTAAAGAGTTATTAGTTTGGTGTTTTGTCAAGTACAGATGACAAGGAAGAGATGGTCTGTGATAGATTCACAGCAGAATCTAACTCATAGTCCAGGATAGCTATGGATGTTGCCTAACACAAAATCATCATCTGAAAGTTTTGTGTTCCTCAAGTGTGAAGTGTATAGATGACAGTATGCCACAGAGAAGCCAAAGGGTTGGCTATCCCTGTGCCAAGAGGATGGAACTCAGATGTTGTAAACACATAAGCCTGGCTTCGGACAATAACTCTTTCAGGCCCAACAGGTAGACTGTTGGGTTGAGAACAGGGGTCCTGAACTCAGGATCCCAGGGTAGAGCTATAGTCTTAACTCACTCAGAAATGTGAATGGAGGATTGGAACGGATGATAAGAATGGTAAAAATACCCGAAAACCATAAACTTGGGTCACTGTTTAAAAAGTCAAACACATGGAGAGACTTCTCCATCTATTTTATAAATTCTTAATTTCCAACTGTCCATGTTCAGGATTGACCCTAGAATTCACAGGAGAGCTGAACTGTCAGGGTTTTTTTTTTTTTTCACTATCAGGATCAATCAGTTTGCGTATAAACATGGACGGTGTCAACTAACCCTGTCAAACAAAAAGAAGGATGAAGGGACATGACCTAGACAAGGTGTTTTATTAGCTGACTTTCTGTAACTTTCCTAAGCAAAAGGACGTGGCTGTTAAACTCAGGAAATTTGACTTCAAGACCATCATCACCCAATAGTACAGGTCAGTATCCATGACAAGGTGGAAAGTTTAAACACAGGCCAAGAGCACAGTAGGCACCTATTTTCTTTGCCTAATAATAAATAATCTTTCATTAGTAGTTAACAAGATTAGAGTGAGTTTGACTTTCCAAAACAGCGTTAAATACATGTTCACATTTTCAGTTATCAAATTACTCCAGAATCTTGCCATGATTAGTCAAGATGAGCACAGACATTTCGTCCACTGGTCCTTTAACAGCCACAGGTCATCATACTCACTGTAAAGACTATAGCAGTGTCACCTTTTGTTCCAGGCGTTGGTGTCTTGTTTGTATCCTTTCTGCTAGCCTCACAGTGGCTTTATTTGGGCATCCCAGCTACTGACTTACCTATTTAATTAATCTTTTCAGATAATTAGTTTTTAAATGATTTTCTCTATGATTTTTTGATTTCCCTGACTTATGGTTTTATTTTATTAAGTTTCTTTCTAATTAACTTCCATTTATTTTGTACCTCATTTAAGAGCATCTTCATATAAAAGGTTAGATTACTGCTTTTAGTCCATGAGTAGGCCCTCCAAATAATGTATCTGATGGATTTTCAGTTTCATTTACTAAAGATACTTTTAATTTTACTTACAATTTCTTTTTTAGAACTACTCTGTAGAACTCAAAATATTCTGAGATCTTTGAGATCACGTTCTATGCTGCTGCTAACTTTACATTTAATTAAAGTTAGATGACATGCTTAGGATGATTTTTCTCAATTTAAGTATATTAAGACCTGTAGCTCAGCATACAGTGCTTATTAGTGGAAATCCAATTTTTTTTTTTTTAAGAATATATATTCTACAGTACTTGGCTGAATGACCTCTGTATCAATTACAGCAAGTTGATTCTCGGTATCTTTTTATATCTTGTACATATCTTTTTATTTTTTCTTCCTTTTTGTTGTCAACTGCTGTAGACATTAAATATAAACACCACTAAACATAATTGCGGTTTTAACATAATTATGGTGTTTATGCATTTCCTCTGTAGGACTTCATTTTGACTCTATGCCTTTAGTTTGTTAAATTTTTTTTATTTTCATATCTCTTGATAAATGAACACTAACATTCATTTTCTTATTTCTTTAGTATTTCTTATAACAGAGTCTATCTTGTCTTCCGTGAAGGAAAATTTATGTTTTCTTATAAGTAGAGTTTATGTAATAAACATTCACCATTGCCTTTGTACGTTTATGTTTACGATTAAGTTATTGTTCCTAACATGCTATGGTTTGGAGAAGGTTGGACTGTACCTTCCATGGTCTCATATGACAGAAGCTGAGTCTTCAGTGTGGCAGGGGGGTTGGTGTGGAACTTTTAAAAGGGAGACTCTGGATAGAAGTGATTGGGGTGGAAACATTAATACAAGGCATGGAGGGAAACAGTTGGTTTGGAACCTTTGAGAAGAGACCTGTGACCAGAAGTGATGGGTATGGACCCTTTAAGAGAATTCCTGCAGGCAAGCAATTGGTGTGGACCTTTAGCTGGTACTCAGGAGAAAAAATAGATCATCAGTGTTACTGTCCTTTGAGGAAACTCATGATTGGTTTTTGAGAGAGTGTTACTGTGAAGGAGGAAGTCTGATCTCTCCCCTTCAGAAGACCCCCAAAACTTGTCCCATATGCCATTTTAAGGTATAATTAAGGAGTCTTGGCGAAGTCTAGGCCTTTTGGCTATACCACTCCCTAAAATGTATATGAGCAACCGTCTTTTTTATTACGTGATTCAGGCAAAGTGTTTTTTAGAAGAGAACACAGACTAATAAATGACATCCAGTTCAATCTTTCATTTTTCATCCTGTCTGATATGTTCTGTCTCATAGACTGAAAATTTAAAATTTTTGTGATGATTTGGTGACCAAGGCAAGTCTTCAACTAATAGGGTGCAGAGAAGCCAAAAGGTTGAAACCCTGATGACTTAGAGTTAAGTCTACTGTGTGTTTCAGTTGTCATGTGTAGCATTAGTTTTGCATGCTTGGCCTATATTGTGTGCCTCTTTTTAAAATGAGCATTTGTAATTATTATACTTAGCTACAATATCTATAGTTATTTTTATCAACAGTTAGAATTTAGAGTATGTAATATTTAATTTCTATATATCTATTCAAATAGTATTGTATTATCTATTTAAAATATGACTGCTACAGTACCCAGTCTGTTTTGAAATGTACTTTTTAGGTTTTAAATTTTATATACGTTGTGATTGTTATTATTTTTGCTTTTAATGAATTCCAAGAGAACATTAATGAGCAGCCTGCATATGCTCACATGTGTGGCCTCATTCAGTACACATTACAGGGACAGTGCAGAGGATGTATCACATGATTAATTAAAGATTAAGGATGAATTCAGTGCTCCTTTCAATAATTTACCTCTTGCATTCTTTGTGCCTCTTCATATGCTAGATTCTCCTTAACATGCTTAATGTGATGTCTCCTGTCCCATGAGAAGTTTTCTTCAGCATTTTTTATAGCACAGTTGTGAATTACTTTTATTCTTGCTTTTAGTTTTGAAATATTTCTTTCTAGATTGAATGATACCACTCAATCTTCTTTAGGTTCTTAAAAGAAGCTGGGCAGTGGTGGCGCCGGCTTCTAGTCACAGCGCTTGGGAGTCAGAGGCAGGCGGGTTTCTGAGTTCAAGGCCAGCTTGGTCCAACTCTGTATCAAACACCGGGGGTGGGGGGGGTAGTTGGGGGGGGTTCTAGTGCTCAGAAGTTTCTAGTGCTCGCTGAGGTGCTGGCCAATGGTTGTAACTCCAGTTCCAAGGGGATCTGGCGCCCTCTTAGGGCCTCTTCGGGAACATGCACTCAAGTACACATGCACATGGATTTTAAAAAAATTTTTCTTTTGCTGGTTTCTTACATTTTCTTATTGGTGTTTTTTAGAAATTAATTTATGTCTGTACTTAGTCCTATTTTATTTATGGTCATTCTACTTGGAATTCATTCTAACAGATTCACTAATGGTATCATCATGTTCATCAAATTTAAATAAACTTTGCCATTGTTTCTTCATTTTGTCTTATTCACCTTCCTCTTTGAGGGTTTTCCCATATAATAAATATTGATATTTTCCCACAGACTTTGTTCACAGATTTATGTTTAATTATATGTGTACATGTGTATTTATGAACAGATAGGTTCATATGCAAGTGCAGGGGCCTGCCAAGGCCAGAAGGGACTCATCGGGTCTTCTTAAGCTGGAGTCACAAATAATTGCTAATTATTCTACATGTTTGCTTTCATGTGTATATTTGTGTTTGTGAATAGGGTCCTCTATTCAAAAACAGGAAGCATTCTTAACCTCTGAGCCATCTCTCTAGCCTCATGATATATATCTTTGAAATCATAGCTCTTCTCCAGGTCTAATACTTTATTGATTTATTTTGCATTTGTTTGTGGATTTTGTTGTGCTGGGTGTTGTACCTAGGTCCTTGCATATGACCATTCTGCTCTGCACTGAGCTGCACTCCCAGCCCTCCAGACATGTTTTATTTCAGATCAGTTATTTTTGTATCTCTTTAGGCTCTCTGTTTTATATCTTCTAATTCTCTGATTATTTTCATTTCTCTTCTCTGAGTAAATGTGGAACTTAAGCAAAGTGTCTTGGCACCCTTATTTATCTGTCTCACCATTTCTCTTTCATCTCGGTACCACGACTTGACTTCTCACCTCTTGCTATTGTCTACAGTGCTTCTATCTCATTACCTGTCTGGGTATTTCAGTTTGAATGCCAGACATCTTTATCTTCTGTTTGTACCACTAGATTCTGTTGTTTTCTTATGAAGAGCACAGGATTTTGTTCTGGGTCACAGTACATTTCACAGACATAGATACTGTGATTGTTTTGAAACTTCTTTTAAAACTCTCTTGATAAGAGTAAGTATAAAGTAACCATTATATTATCTACAATTCTGATGTCTGTCTTTTGGGTAGTTTTTAAATAACACAGTTTATGAACACTGAACCTTTTTACTCTGACTCCTGGGAACCTGACAGTTTCTAGGCCATATGGTTCTCTTGAATTTTTCATTTTCCAGATTTCTGCAATTGTTATTTATGTGGACAATTTTTTCCCTAGTTTGTCCTGCTAGGATTTATACATGGACATATTGGTATTAGCCACAAGCTCATGGTTACTGCTAGATACATTTCTTGGACTTGTTCTCTGTGTTTTATGTCTTGGTTCTCTGCTCTGGAAATTGTAGTCACCCATGCATCCCTGTTCTTTCTCAGGGTTCAGAGAGAATTATGCCAGGAATTATAAAGTTTGTAACATCTGTTTTCTTGCTGTGTCATCTTAAATCTATACTACTCACACTTGAATACATGAAGAAGGCTTCTATATTTTACAATTTCATTTTTATGACAGTACTTTAATACCTAGTATTCTTTCACAATTGGAAATATTTTGAAAGAATTTTTTTGGCAGATCATGGTAATTTTTAAAAGAATTGAACTCACTGAAACATTGGGTAGGCTTTCTTAATAAATGCAAGCTGAGAATTTTTGACTCAGATAAACACAAAGACCACACAGAGCACAAGCACACAAGCACATTGGAGCTTATGAACCTGTACTTCTGCCTAGATGCTCCTCCCAAACTGTGTGGTAGAAGCTGCCTAACCCATGCAAGTCACCTCTTGGAATTCCTTCCCCACCAGAATACATCAGCAGGAGACATTTGGGCCAAGTATAGCTTAAAGGGCTACTAACATCCCAGCTAATTTACTATTAGGCTTTGATTTGAGGAACACCTATGAATTCCAATATAATAGCACTTTGGTTGTTAAAAGCACAGTGAAAAGCAGTACTGTTGAGAACTTGTAGTTTACTTTAAAAAAGTAAGCTGTTCTTGGCCAGAGAGATGGCTCAGCAGTTAAGAGCACTGGCTGCTCTTGGAAAGGGGCTCAGATCCAAATACTCATATGGCAGCTCATAACCACTTGTAACTCCAAATCCGGGGGAATCCTGCACCCTCCTCTGGCTCCCATGACCATGGCACACAGATGGCTAACATATATACAGAGAAGTAGTTATATGCATATAATTAAAACAAATATTTTATAAAAACGAGCTATTTATAGTGTACACCCTTGAGGAGCAAGTGAGATAGAGACAAAGCATAGGTGATCAGAAGAGGATTTACCCTTCTGTGAAGTGGAGGGTGGACAAGCTTGGAAGTCTATTGAGGCTCAAGTGAGTGAATTCTGAGCAGATAACTGTGACAAAAGTAGAAGATAATATGCAGTGAGGAGGTATTTAGTGAGCCTTTATGTTTTTTGCTAAATTTTAAATTACATAATTCATGATAATTCATGGCATAAATGCCCCAACTTTTGACTACGTATAAGATGGGAGACATGCCCTAAAACTAAGCTAATACGGAAAACAGATGCTGAGAGTCAGTTGCGGGAGAATAAAGTCTTGGGACTTTCCAGAAATCCTTGGGGAAGACTTTAAAAACACCCAGACCCCAAGGAATAGAGATGTAGCAGGATGTGACTGCAGATTTCTCCAGCTGAGTGCTCTATGCAACCCCTGTGGTATGCGGCCCAACACAAGCACCATGTGCTATTAATCTGTGCTTCTGGCCATGACAGTCTCCTGTAGGGAAATTGTTCAGGAAAAAAGATCCTATTTTTCCCCTCAAAAATTTGACAGAGGATTGACAAGAAAATTATCTAACAAGTGAACTGATTTCATATGAGCGTGTGGATAAAGTAACTTCTTCTCGTTGACATTCCCATCCGAGAGGGTAAGACTATTACGGTGAGCAGGAGCCAAGCTTTCCTGTATTGCTTAAAATAATGAACACACTGTTATTTTTAAAACAACTTAGTCACCCAAGTTCTATTTCATTCCCCAAGCCAGCTCACACATTAATATTTATGCTGCACATGGTGCTTTCTTAATTTGGAAAAATTGAGTAGTAAGAAATTTTGGTGTATTTGAGTCTATTCTGATATAAAATTTTGCAGAAGTGGTACTTTATGTTCTGTATGAATGTTTGGTGTCATGCTTAATTTCTACAATTGTCATTTGTGCATATTTAATAATGGTGGCTAGATAGAAATGCAGGCAGGCAGTATATCATCAAGCATCTTGCCAACATGTACTTTATCCTATAGCACACTTACATGGTGGGAATTAAATAAATAGTGTATAACCCTAGAAGATATTAATTAAGTGTTCTGAATCACTTGCTGGTATGTGAATAAATGATGCCTGGTTTTATGTTAGTATGGGCTGTGACTGATGCAATTTTCAGCAATAATATCTTACCATTGAATCCATTGTCTCACTTTAACCCTAATAATGAGCTTTAGAAACAGGCTAAACATCCTTGCCTATCTTTAAATTCCATAGCTGTAGATACGTTTAGAATCAATATTTATGATTTTTAATTCTCCAAAGAATCAATGCATGGGTTGCATGAAGTATGAAGTGGGACACAGGCAAAGTTATATGACAATCCTTTTAAATTGTAGACGTATTTTAGGATTGCAGTATTTTAGAAGTTCTCATGTTCCCTAAGAATATCAGTGGTTAATAATGCTTAACATTTGAAATATGCCTAAGTTAAATATTATAAATCGTTATCTTTGATGTTTCTTTTACATTTGTTTTTTAGATTTATCTATTTTTATATATATATGAGTATTTGGCCTGCATGTCTGCACGACATCAAGTGCATGCAGTGAGTTCCAGAGGAGGTGAGAAGAGAACACAGCATCCTCTAGACCTGGAGTTACAGATGTTTATGAACCATGATGCAGGTCCTGGGATCCGAACCCAGGTCCTCTGGAAGAGCAAACAGTCACTTAATCTTTGAGCTATCTCTCCTGATATTTCTCTTTTATTTGCATTTTGGAAATGATAAGACACAACTGAGAACTAGTCATCTAGCATCCATTAAAGCCACTAGTAAATGACATAAAATCAAAACAAAACAAAATATACCACATGGTTTGGAATGTTACATGGGGTATTGGTTGCTTTTCTTGTCACTAAGATGAAGTCGATGGGTAAAGCATCCTAAGGAAGAAGGATTCCTTGTGGCTCACAGTTTGAGGGCCCAGGGAAGGCATGGCAGCAGGAGCTTGAGTCAACTGGTCACAGTGCATACTTAGTCAAGAAGCAGGGAGAGATGTACTCTAGCTTTGTTTTCTCCCTTTTATTCAGTCCAGGAGCTCCACCCCTGAGATAGTGAGTAGTGCCACCTCAGATATTCCAGCCTAGATACTCCCTTCCAGAAATGTCCAGAAGCTCATCTCCTGGGAGACTAGATACAGTCAAGATTAGCATCATGGGGTAGCAAGATGACTCAGTGACTAGCAACTTTCAGTCCTGATGATCTGAGTTCAATCTTTGGGACCACATGGTAGAAAGAAAGATTGGAATCTCAACAAACTGTCCTCACACCTTCACTCAAATAAATGTATAAGCACACCCCCCATCCCCACACAAATAAATGTAAAACATGAACTACTGAACACAAATACAGGGATCATATCAATGTAAACTTAAGTTGCCTAATTGTTGACATTTTTATGATAAATTAGGTCTGTTTTTGAGATAGTGTCTCTCTATACAGTACAGGCTAGCCTTGGACTCACTATGTAACCTAGGCTGTGAGTTAATTCTTTACAGTGTTTTCTCTTTTCTTTTTCTAAATTTATCTTGACTGCCTTGCAAAAGAAAATTATACACATGGTTGGATGTTCTAGGCTAATTGTTTCCAGACTTATAAATTTCATAGGCTGGTGATACGAAAGGGAAAATGAGAAATTGGGGTTCTCTTGGTGTGTTCAGTAGTTCCTCCTGCTAGTGCAAACATTAAACCAAAGAAATTCATTTGCAATTATCATTCTATAAACAACAGATAGGAGAGCTGTGAGGATACCAAAGGACAAATAACATGGAACACAGAGATACATGTGTACAGAGGCACACATGCACAGAAACACACATGTACAGAGACACACATGCACAGAGGCACTCATGCACAGAGACACACATGCACAGAGACACACATGTACAGAGGCACACATGCATAGAGACATACATGCACAGAGGCACACATGCACAGAGACACACATGCACAGAGACACACACACACACATACACATGCACAGAGACACACATGCACAGAGACACACATGTACAGAGACACATATGCACAGACACACACACACACACACAAATGCACAGAGACACACATGCACAGAGAGACACATGCACAGAGACAAACATGCACAGAGACACACATGTACAGAGACACACATGCACAGAGGTACACATGAACAGAGACACACATGCACAGAAGCACACGCATGTACACTGTTTGTTTGGCTTCACTTTCTATGGGATGAACTTCCAACCACATTTTCAGGCTTTCTTCAAATGAGCACCCAGGAAGCACATTCTTGGCTCCCACCCAGGCCTTGCCTTTATCTCCCTGACCAAATTCTTGGCTCTGACACTGGCTTTCTTAATCCTTCTGAGTCCACTCTTGGCTCCAGTGGCAGAGGTTTTCTGTAAAGTCCGAGGGCTGCACATAACCCTTTGCTTCAGCCCATCTTTGCTGCTTCGCAGTAATTGCTCTGTGAACCCTGCTTAGGAATCCTCTCCCACGGCTGTGGTGGATCCAGTATTGATAGAAAACAGAGACACATTTTTCTCTACTTGAATCAAATCTCAGAGCTGCTGTTTGTAGCAGAATCCATTCTCCTTTGGTTTCTATACGTCAATGTGTCCTTGTTGCTGCTAGCCTTTAAATAAGTATATTTACTTATTTATATGCTATATATGCTTATAATATATGAATATATATTTTTTCAGTAGTGTAGTATAGTCTAAATCTTTGAAGTGGCATGTGGAGGAATAGTTAATGATTTTATTTATTTATACTTTAGGTATGGAACTCTTTTGCCTCCATATTTGTATTACCATACATGTGTCTAGTGCCCACAGAGGCCCAAAGAGGGGATTGGATGCCCTGGAACTGGAGCTATAAGCAGTTACGAGCTGCCGCGTGTGTGCTGGAAATTAAACCAGAGTCTTCTGGAAAACCAGCAAGTGTTCTTAATGGCTTAGCCATCTCTGAAGCCTCTGGATGAAACTTTTAATTTAAATAATGTCTGGGCTCAGGAGCAGTCCAGTGGGAGAGCACATGCCTAGCATGTGCACAGACTTGAGTTCAATAAATAGCACTATAGGAAGAAAGGTAGGTGTTAATTAAAGCATTATTGGGTGAAATTCGGACAATATACTTCTAACTGGTCCATTGACAATTTTTTTCATAATCTGAAATTTTCAATATTTTAAGACTGAAGAAGGCTGCTTAGTGTCCCCCACAGGCAATGGGAAGGATAGCACCCCCTGCTCCATGCCAGCTGCAGTGTGGAGTAATAGCAGAGGATGGGGGTGACCCTACAGCATCTGCTCAGGAGCCTGTGGTTGGCTACAGGGTTTCTTTTTCCATTATTGCCATTAGTATTGGAAAGTTTTTTCCCAGAGTGCTCTGAAGTCTGGACATTTCTGTTTCCAGTAACTGCTCTTCCAGTATGCAAAGCTAACTGTAAAGGTTACTAGGGTGTTATGTGCTTCTTTTTGTTAAACTTTCCTAGTTACTTTTACCATTTTAGAGTTATTTGCCATTTTGTGTGTGTGTGTGTGTGTGTGTGTGTGTGTGTGTGTAAAATAGAGGAAATAGATTTTCCTCTTTTATCATGAGAGTTGGGTTATAAGGTTTGGCAGCAAGTGCCTTTACTTACTGAGCCATCTCGCTGACCCAAGAGTCAATTTTTTTAAAAAAATTATTTTATATGCATGGGTGTTTTGCCTGAATGTATGCTAGTGAAACTTGTGTATACCTTGTGCTCACAAAGGCCAGCAGGTGGGGTTGGGTTCCCTGGAACTGGAGTTAGACATGCTTGTGAGAGGCCATGTGAGTGTCAGAAAACAAACCTGGATCCTATGCAAGAGCAGCCAGTGTTCTTAACTGTTGGGCCCCTCACCAGCACTGAGGTTATGATCATTCATGTTGCTACAGCTTCATTGCTTTCTAGAGCTGGATACAATGTTCCTAAACTGTCCAACAAACAGCACAGGCCACTGCTACTTCTTGTGGATCATTTAGGGCACCAACTCCTGTTAAGATGCGGATTCTATGATTAAATAATATCTCAAGATTTGTTCCTTAAGTCCATTCTTTCTACCTAATTATCACACTTCTGAATTTCTAACCCAAAACTTGGGGCTTAAGACTCATAACTGGTAAGAGTAGCAGTGTATACATATCCCCACACATGTGGAGATACTTCAAATTATAACAAAAGGACATCACTTAGAACTCTGACTTTTTCAATGTATTTATTTCTGTTAACATTTGTAAATTTAACTTTGTAATTCATTATCTTTTACTTGTGTGTGTGGATATGTATGATACATGTTCACCTGTGGTCTGATGTGGGGATTAGGTGAGAGAACTCTAGTGTATCAGTTTTCTTACCACTATTACTGATGGCTCTTAGAGTTGAAGTTTGTTCACCTTGCTCCACTTGCTTGTGGAGCAAGCCCCTTTACCTGCTGATCCATCTTGGCAAGCCCTACCCATACATTTAGCTTTAAAAGTAATTCTGTGTTGGTGTTAAACCTTAAAATGTATGCACGGATAGACTGCCTGTTTGAGAACTGCTGTCAAGGCAAACAATCATTAAATCTTATTATTTTGGTATGTTTGTCTAAAGATAGAAACTCAGTTGACTAGATTTCCTTCTTCAACATATAATTTTCTACAAGGATAGGATCTGGAAAATGTGTTACTTTAAAATATATAACAGTATCTGAATGACATGTCAAACACAAAAGGACTCAACTTTAAAATTCCCCTTGTTTTAATTTCTGCATGTTTATTGGATTTTTTCTATGATAATAATAATAAAAAAATAATAGCCCGGAGTTAGAATGTAGCTCAGTGGTAGAGCACTGACACTTGCCTGGCATGCAAGGAAATTTGTGCCTCATCCCCAATACACACAGACACACACACACACACACACATACACACACACACACAAACACAAACACAAACACACACACACCATATAATGCAAGTGCTATCTGTTTATAATAAAGTGTGATATTTTTGGCCTACATCTGTAGAAAGCAAAGCCCTGGGTAACAACTAAAATGTCACTACCTGGAGAGGCATACAATTGTGGTTGTCACTGTGTTTGAAGAGGCAGGAGAGCAATAGAGCTAAGAGACTGGGAGCTGACAGGTCTAGCTGCTGTGGGGCGTACTGCTTAGCATCTAGAGGATCTGCAGAGGGCGGGGAGAGGAGCCATACCTGCAAGTTGTCCAGGGAGAGTTGTTACAGTGAAGAGCGATTCCTGTCTTCCCCATATTTCACATTAGCCGCAGTTCACCGAGGCTGACGTCCCTGTTTCCATTGCCCCCGCTGTCCTTCCTCTCAGATTAGTCCCCGCTTGGCATATTGGTATTGGCCTTGTACATAGTTATACCTGCTCAAAACTCAAATGCACAATTGCACCAGCATCACCATCTGATTTAAACGGCAATGTTTACTTCCCACAGTCATAGTGGCTAGCATCCACCAGATCTAGGTCAAGCCCCGCCAGTCAGGTTTGGCTGAGAGCTCAGTTTTTGCATTACAGGGGACCATTTATTCCTTCTTATAAAGTCATTAGTTCCTTTCTGATAGCTTTGGTTTTATGAGTTAATCTTAAGAGTAATTATCTAAGATCCCAACTTCAAACACTACCATATTAGGGCCTAGCATGTGAAACTGGAAGGGAAAACAACCTTGGTCATTTGATCGTTCCTCAAATTTACCTTCTTTCACGCAAAGTACATCAATTCCTTTCCAATAGCGATCCACATTACAATTCAATCGTGTCAAGTCTAAAGCCTAGTGTCTTCCCAGCTGTAGAGACGGATCGCTACAATCCTACTGGAGAGGCTGAGCAGAAGAATCATGAGTTTGACCATCTCGGGCTACACAGCAAGAACCCATCTTACAGAAAAAAAAATCCAAAGGCACCTCATGTAAATATAAGTCAGACATGGATTAAAGTGGATGTAAGAGGCTAATGTATAGTCCAGCATTCTGTTCCTTTGCTCAATATTATAAAGAATGAAACAGAAATTGCTAGTTGTATAAATTAATACAATCTGGAGAGCAGCTTGGCACTGCAAATTAAAAGTCATAAAATACTACATATCCTGTGACTCGTGTTTTGAGAGCCGGCTGTTCATCCTAATGCTATAGCCACAGGTGCACAGGTAATTCCAACAGAAGCATGTGCACTCTATTTTGGATTTTATAATGAGGAAGGTGAGATGCTGAAAGTCAGAAACCAAAACCAGAGATTTATGTTATCAGTCAATAAACTGGTATGCAGCCATAAAGGAATGGGGTACCAGCTCAGAGCACTCAATAGTCTGTGAAGTTCAAGCTACATTAAGCCAAGTTATCAACTCATGGATGTACTACTATGTGCTTCAGCCACCTGGAGTCAGAGCATCTTCTCTTGGTCTAAATTCTCTTTGGAGGTCAGAGGGCAAGTCCATTGATAAACAGTTGCTCAATGATTGACAGAGTTCATGAACAAGCACCCAAGGGCGGTCAGTCCTCCATTGAGAAAACTTTGAGGTCCAACCTTGGTACTGGCTCCTCACTGGGAGTACCTCCAGACTCCCCCGTGGACATTGCCCTAGGACTTTCCATTTTTATCTACCTTCCTATTCATGTGCCTCTTCTCTGTCCCACAGCTGCTGCTGACATCATCACTTAATTAAACTTGAAACTTGACACTTCTGAATCTTTGTCTCAAGTCTCACATTCTTCCCAGAAAATTGAACTTGGAAAACTGATCCAAACAGAATCCCACTTACTCATGTTTCTACTTATGTGGAAAATTGATGAAAATGGACATACTGAATTAACTCTCTTTGTTTTTACTGGGGTGGTGGTAGTTACAGTTGATAATTTTTTCCTCTTTGCTTATGCTAGTTATCTGTAATGAAAAGTCAGGTCATGCTTTCCCCTTGCTCATCCTCTTTCAAAACCATCCTTCTCAGTCTGTTGGAAAGCTTCTTAACATGACTTCCATGATTTATGTTCTAAAGCCATATTACATAATTATGTAATGACTCTCAGTGAATGTAATATTAAAGGAAATACAGACCCAGGGCCACTCCTACATCATGTGAATTTCAGTTTAAATGCCAATATTCTTTCTGCCTTGGCTACGTTCTCAAATATTTCAGACCTAAGACATTTCTTTTTTTTTTTAACCAGTAAGAAATTGGCCTGAAGAAATCAATGGTGTCCCTAGAATCCTAAATAGATTTCTTTGAAGAAATTCCTAAGCAAACAATAAAAAATCTAGAAAAATGGCTCAGTGGTTAAGAGCACTTACACTTACTGTTCTTGCAGAGGACCCAGGTCCAGTTTCCAGCACCCACATGGTGGCTCACCACTGTCTGATACTCCAGGTCCAGGAGGTCCAGCCTGCTCTCCCCACCTCTGTGGGCACTGTATGAGAATGCACCAAGTGACATGTTTGGGAAATAGGTGGGTTATACAGATGTGTAGAGCCATCTGGATGGATCATGTTTTGTTAACACCTTTTGATCGAGATTTGGAGGCCAGATTTTTCAGCTATACAGGTATGTCAGGTGAACAGCAAAGCTGTACTTAGGACGTCAACTCATGGCTGCCTGTGCCCATCTGAAAGAAAGGCTGGTGTCAAAAATACCACAGACTGCTTAGCTTAAGAGGATGCACCTGTTTTCTCACGGCTCTGGAAGTTGAAAACCTAAGTTGAAGTTGATTTCCTCTGGCACCAGGAGGGCATTTGATCCCCAGGAGCTAAAGTAACAGGCAGTTGTAACTGTGGGTTCTGGGAACCAAACTTGGTTATTCTGCAAGAGCAGTATTTGCTTCTAACCACTGAGCCATCTCTCCAGCCCCTCAATCACATTTTAAAGACCATCTCTCTTAAAGAGTTACATTCACAAATTCTGGATCTTCATGTGAATTTGATGGAGAGCAATCCACTTCCCAAAATAACATAAATGAGAAAGTAGAAGTGTTGAAGCAATGAGAACCCCTGAACACCATAACTTAACGACCAAGAAAATCTACCTGAACCTCGGGCTTCTCTTTCTTAACGTACCTTTGACAATATTTACCTAGAGTCATGTTCTAATTGTGCTTATTGCCATTTGAATTTTAAATACTGAAATTTACTAAAATTTTGTCTCTTCTGAAAGTAAGTTGACCATGAAACAATCACATACAACAACACTAATTGCTGTGTACTAGGCAAGAATAAAATTGTCGATAAACTCCACAAGAGAAATTAGGAATCTAGGATTGAAAAATTAGAAATCGGTACATAAGAGATATGTTTTTTAAAAAAAAGCAAAAGAAGACAAGACATTTTTATTTGTTTTTTGTTTGTTTGTTTTGTTCATTTGCTTGTTAGGGACAGGATCTCTGTAGCCCAGGCTAGCCTTACTCCCTAAGTAGTTGAAGATGACCTGAGAATCCTGGTCCTTCTGTCTGCACCTCCTACATGCGAATTATTGACCTGGGTCACCATACCTAGAGATAAAAAACTTTAAAGATGCTTCTAATAAGTGAAGTTAAGCACGCTTATCTATGTACAGACGGGAGTAGAAAAGAAAAAATTTCAATTCTACTTTTCAGTACTGAAATTAATTTTAAATGACTTTTTTATTTGTTTATTTTAAAATTTGATTTACTCTATGTGTGTATGTTAGTTGTGATTTCTATTGTGATGAAACATCCTGACCAAAATCAAGTTGAGGAGGAGAGGGCTTATTTCATCTTACAGCTTAAAGCCTCCATCCAAGGAAGTCAGGACAGTATCTCAAGGAAGGAACTTGGAGGCAGGAGCTGATGCAGAGACCATGAGGGAGTGCTGCTTGCTGGCTTGTTCCTCAGGCTGCTTTCTGATATCGTTCAGGCCCACCAGTGCAATGGTAACGGCACCCACAGTTACCTGAGCCTTCTCCCATCAGTCACCGAGAAGACAATGTTCCACAGGCTTGTCCTCAGGCCAGTCTTGTGAGGGCATTTTTTCAGTTGAGGTTCCCACTTTTCAAATATTTAGCTTGTGTCAACTCGACATAAAAATGTCCAGGACAATGTTTGAGTGTTTGCCTGCAGTATACCTGTGTAGCATATGCATGCAGTGGTCATGGTGTTCAGGAGGGGGCATCAGATCCCCTGGGACTATAGTTATAGACAGTTGTGAGCTACCATGAGGGTGCTGGGAATTGACCCTGGGTCCTCTAGAGGAGCAACAAGTGCGTCAAACTCCTGAAGTGTCTTACCAGCCATCAAATTATTCTGATAAATCATACTTAACCAGTAACCACCAGTAACAGACACAAGCTATGATAGAGAATATAAAGCTAATTGTGTTTTAGTTCTGATAATGTCATAGATTTTTTTGGTTTGGGCTGTGCTTAAAACACAATTCATTCTGAAAGTATAAAATTGAATGGGGAGGTCCACAGCTCTAATCCCAAATACCAACGCTAATTGTCTAGAAGTTCATTAAGTTGTGTAGTCTTTGGGTCTTAATTTGGATGTGTGATGTCTTTATTTCTTTGCAAAACATTTTATAATAAAGTTGATACAGTTAAAAAATTAATAAACATTTAAATTACATCACATTAAAACTAATTTTTTTCCAAAACAAGATGATTTGAAAATATGTGCTAGCCATCTCACTTCAAATGTCTGATAAATTGCAAAACTAAAGAGATAAAAACAGAAGAGAGAAACACAAGAGTAGAAATTTGTAAAACAGAATGAGAATGTTGTCTCAAGAGCTGTCACCTTGAAAAGTACCCCATAGACAATGCAAATGCTCTATCACTAACTGCACTATCAAGCACTGTGTAATTATATCAGAAATTTAAAAAGATAGGTAAAATAACTTTACTGAAAAAAAAAATTAGTGATTTGAATTGGTGAATAGCAATGAGAGCATTCTGTCCCTCACTTCACCGATGGCCCACAAGCACCAACCCCAAATATCTGGACTGTAAATTCAAAGTAGTCTGAGATTTATACCAGAACTTAAGATCTATATGCTATTGGAAGGTAATGAATTGGTTATTAGCAATTTAGCCAGTCCACACAAATTAGCAATTCCATCACGAATGTGGTAAGGTACTAGTTCCAAGTATTTCTGAGGAAATGCAAATGAATAAGCAATGTAAGGAGATTTGCATGTCTGTCTTGAGATATATAGTAGGCAACTGAAGCCACAATAAAACACAAATGTTTCCCTTCAAGTGAAAAGACACAGCGTTTTGTTCTGATGAAAGTTCTTCTTTACCAGAGGCTTTCTTGTCTCCCTCTCACCATCTTGTCCCCATATCCTGACTTCCTTTCAGGTCTCACCTTCTTTATGCATCACTGAAAGCCACCTTGCTGCCAATGCCTCATTAATTTTGGCACCTGGGGCTATTCATTGAAAATCAATGGCTTTCCCTTCAGCAGGAACGAATGTGCTGAGTAATTGAAAGTATCCACAGGGGCAGGCAGAGAATGCTGGTCTTGTGGATGGGCTATTATTCTTAACTATCTCAGATGTCAACCTGTCTTGCCACTGTGAGGGTCAATCTTCCTGCCTGTCTAGGCCCTTCAGATCCTATTTTCTGTAGAGCAATGATCACTCCATCCTTCTAAGGCAGTGGTTCTCAACCTTCCCAACGCTGCAAGCCTTTAATACAGCTCCTCATGTTGTAGTGACACCTCCCCAACTATAAAATTATTTTTGTTGCTGCTTCACAACTGTAATTTTGCTGCTGTTATAAATTGCAATGTAATATCTGATATGCAGGATATCTGATATTCAGAGAGGTTTCTACTAATCCTTGTACCTGCGTTTTGGTAGTCAGAGGGGCATGGAGGTCATTGCCACATGCTATGAGGTCATGGTAGAAGGCAATAGATCCAATCATTGGGCAAGTCAACAGAAAACACTGCCAATGGGGCTTTAAAATATACAAGACTAATTTAAAATGAGGAAATACATGGACTGATGTACTCGAAGTCATTCTTGGGTTGGCTTTCTCAGATTGGAGGCTGAATGATGAACTGTGTGACCTGTCACAAGGGTAAAAAGATGGCACCATGAGACCTGCTACCTTAGCAGCTGGCCCAAAAAGGAATATTTATTTTGCCTTCATGTACAAGACTTCCTTACTTGAGAAAATGCTATCTATGCAGAAAGCCACATAACTCTTCTTGTTTAAACATAGGAAGTTTAATCTTGCTTTTGGCCAGTCCTTGAAGAGATGTAAACTACTGAGATGTTGTGGATGGATGAGAGTAACCTGGATTACATGACAGATCACCACCACCACCACCACCACCACCACCACCACCACCACCACCAACAACAACAACAACAATAACAACCACTCGAAACCATCACTGGGAGTGTAGGGATGATGCAGAGAGCTTCATAGAGAGTTCCCACTGGAAAACCTGTTTCAAAAACAACAGTTATATTCGTGAAGGCTATTGAGATGGCTCAGTGATTAAGAGCACTTATTGTCTTACAGAGGATCCAGGTCTGACTCCCAGCACCCACAACTGTCCTAGAAACTTCAGTTCCAGGGGATCTAAGGCCTACTTTCTGACCTCCACAGAAACAAAGCAGGCAGGTAGTACGCAGACATGCATGCAGATAAAGAACCCATACACATAAAATTAAGTGAGCAAATCTAATAAAAATTCAAAACAATAGTTATAAGGATGCAAAGCAAGCCAATAACCCACTATTTGGGAAGATACAGAGACAGAAATTCAGGATTGGGGTTTGTCAAGTTTGAAGAAACTAATGGCCTGCAGTTAAGAAGATGACCGCACGAGGGCAGCACTCAGCTGAGGTCAGTGCCACTTGCTTCAAAAGAAACAAATTAACTCATACTACCCCAAGGCAAGCATTTGTCCACCAGAACAAGGGTTTCTAATTTTGTTTTAAGGAAATTTCATGACTACAAGAAACTCATTATTATTTCTCTCCATGGTGTCATGTCAATAAAATGTGGAATCCATAGAAACTCCCTGTGGGCTTAATTATTTCCTCTCAATATTAGAATATATATATATATATATATATATATATATATATATATATATATTCTCCTTCATAATATTTAGGGATTCCTGTAGTTTTTTTTCTAAGTATTTTGTTCACACAATGTATAGTTTTATGAAGATAAATCCTTTTGGATTTTTTTTTACTATACTTACATGATTTTTTTTTCCTTAAATAGTTTTACTTCAGAAAAATTGGAAAAGTTTTAAGCTCAAAACTTCACGAGTTGGTGGCTGGAGAAATGGTTCAGTGGTTAAGAGCTGGTCCTGCTCTTTCAGAGGGCCCTGGTTCAGTTCCCAGCATAGACTTCAAGAATTTTGCCAGCACTGGTAACTCTAGCTTAGGGGATCCGACTCCCTCTTCTGGCCTTTCATGCACAAAAATACACACAAACGCATACACAGGAATAAAACTAAGGTGAATTTTAAATAAACGTTTCATAAGTGGTTTTAGGGTTACCGTGTCTCATCTACCAAAAATCTTTGTTCTCTCCTTCCAGCGATGTCTACCTCTGTAAAATATTAGCATACTGGTGTTTTTTTCTTTGTCTGCCACAAGACCTTCCTCATTTTTCGCAGAAGTGCCTCTGAATTTTCAATTTTGTGTTTTTCTACTTTCCATTAGCTTAGGTAGAGCTGTCCTGCCCCTGTGGCTGAGGGCTACCCAGGCCTGCCTTTCAGAGACTGCTGCCTGAAACTCGAGGAACTTGTCCTGGGAACCTTGTACTATATTCTGGGCAGGAAGTCAACATTTTCTGTACTTTATTGCGTGGAATCTACAGATGCCCACTGTGTGAGGTGGGTTTGAAACTTATTTCCATTTGATCATGAGTTACACCAAAAAGGATTAAGCTATAGCCAAGGTCACACAAGGCAGAGGCCGGCATTGGTCTTGACTGTAGTGTTCAGGGCTTTTTGTCCTTAGCACTGACTCCGTAAGCCACGTTCATTCCCCTTCACTGGCTGCCTCAGATGCCCATGATGACCTATTCTAATTCCCAGTTTTTATTTAGCATTGAAAATTCCCTCTCCCGCAAATACAATTGCTCTGTTTTTATTTCTCCTTTAAATCCTTTTACAAAAACCTTTATTTATTCTAATATCTTTCCTTTCTCTTTAGTTTCTCTCTGCTGCAAAGTTTCGCGGTCTCCAGGCTCCTGTGGTACTAATGGGGTTTCCACCCCCGGCCCTGGATCCCAGTGGTTTTCCTGCTTCTTGCATGTTGTGGGACATTTTCTCACTGCTCGGTTCCACCGGGCTAACCCACCCTTCTCCATTAGATCCTGCTCAGCTCTGGCATCTGGGACACATTCCCTGACCCTCTCAATGTAGGCTGGCTGACCACTCCTCTGTTCATTCCTACAGCATCCTCCATCCTTCTCTTTGGATCACTCCTTGCAATCGTGAGCAAATTGATCTATTAAAACAATAGCAATGGCTCTCATGAGCAGAAGTGCTCTGCCTCATGTGCGGCTGTGTTTCGGCTGTGATGGTATTTTCAGTGAGAAAACCAGTGAATAAGCTAGAGAGGAGGGGTCCCTGAGTCAGAGCCTGACCTTACTTTCAGCTCTAAAATTAGGAATTACAGAAAATGAATTGATTTATCATGACTTCTTTAAGCTCCCCTGGTATACCTAGTTTATCAAGTATGCCTAGTATGCTTAGAACGGTTCATTCCAGTACGGCGTGATAGCAGAAAGCATGACGGCAACAGACTATTATGGCGGCAGCTGCTGGTGTCCGAGTCCTTGAGCTTTCAACTGCACTATCTGCCCATTCCCCTCAGATATCAGCTTTTGTAAGAAACAGGTCCTTTTGCAGCTGATTTCTATGAGCAGGGACATAAGGTGGTGGTGGGTGCTTGCAGTGGACTTACAGAGTGGGAGGGCACACAGACTTCTAATGCAGGGGAATCCACAGCTTGTGTTAAGGTGAGTTGGGAAGATGTCTAAGCAGAGATTGGGGAATCTGGCTTACTGCTTAGATCTCCACACTGAAAGCCGAGTTGCTGAGACCTCCGTGCATCCCCTTGCCTCTGAGCTCAGAGTAGGGAGAGCAGCGTGGCAGGAACAGTGTTTGGAAAAATCAACCTTGGCCAGGGAGGAGGTAGTCTCCAGTGGGTTATAAGGGAGACATGAGCGGAGCCACACCAATCTTTCTGAACCCTTTAAAAATGACTCTGCTTCACAGGCATTTTAAAACTATTCTGAAACCAACACAAAAAGCAATGGATTCCATTATAGAAATCTCGTACATCTATGCCATTATGCCTTGACCACTTCTTTCTATTCTGGGGAATGGGTTGGAGGAGTGGGGAAGTAGCCAATGGCAGGGATGATATGGCTTTAAGAACTTTAAAGTGGGTTAGTGTTTGCCTTCATTCTTGCTTCCTGGAGGCAGACTGCTGTCAAGATCTTTAAATCCTTCGTGTAAAACTCTCTGCTGTCTGTCCCTGTGTTCTATCTCCATAGTCATCACTCTAGTGCGCGCCTGTGAGCATGAATCATCAAACTTACTGTGACAACTTCCTCTCCAATCTCAACACCCTTAGGCTCAGCATCACCTAACGTCCCCTGCACTGTACAACCGGGTGAACATCTCTGTTGAGTTGGTCACAAACTCTTCACCCACCCCCACCCCGTCCTTCAGGGTGCTCATCAGGTTCTAATAGGTACAGATTCTCAGTCTACACAGTTTCCCTTCCTCATATTGTCTTTTGTCTGTGTTAAATTTTCCTCTGGCTGTGTTAAAGGCACACAGAAAATCTTTTTTTCTCTGACCATTTTTGTCAGCAAGCAAGACTTTTTTTTTAAATGGCAGCTTTCTTAGGTACCTTACCATGGCCCTTTGGCCTTTACCTTACTCAAGGTTCCAAAATATCTCATCTATCTTTAATCTCTCCTCTCCTTTCGTTCTCTTTGCAGGTCTCAACTACTTCCTAGCTTCTTATACAGATAGTGATCAATGCTATCTTGTGTCTCTCCTCTCCTCTCCTCTCCTCTCCTCTCCTCTCCTCTCCTCTCCTCTCCTCTCCTCTCCTCTCCTCTCCTCTCCTCTCCTCCCC
>NW_021604676.1:947037-986136 GCF_004785775.1 Grammomys surdaster | reverse complement strand
CTCCCCTCCCCTCCCCTCCCCTCTCCTCTCCTCTCCTCTCTTCACTTCTTTTCTATTCTACTTCTTGATGCTTTGGTGTCTTTAGGAGATGGATGGGGAACAGAGCCCGACCTTGTTTCCTTTTGTGTACAGTGTTGCCACTGTTTCTTGGAGATATTCCTTGTCTCTCTCTGTAGCATCTGTTGATAGTAACAGGTTATGAAGTATGAGCCCCAGGTGTTGGTTCAGAGGAAGGTGTGTGAGGCACTGGGATGCCCCAGGGAGGATATAATGTCCTTGGTTGCACTACAGAGGTATGTAAAATCTGTGTAGGCTGGAGTTCTTACATGGATCCATTCTGAAATTACTTTCTCTTAGCTACCTTACTTCCACCAAGTCTTACTCTATAATTTGCTATTGCTTTACTCCCCATTGCCCTGTGAGATGACACCGAACATCTCCTGGTATCTACCTGGCTGGCAGAAACCTTAGAGACATGAGGCACACTGTGGCAGTCTTGGGAACTGACACACACCTCTTGTTCCTGTCTTCCCCTTTTTCTTTGTCTTTTTGTTCTGCATCAAGACATTCGCAAGGCAAATACCTCACAGGTTGCATCTATACTCCTCTAATCATGGGTAACAATGTCAGGAACCTTTGCCCTTTGTGTCTTGAGTACTTTGTTGAAGGTAGGACCTTTGTATCCTGAGTACTGTGTTGAAGAAACCTTCGTTTGCTTTGTGTTTGATCCAGCATTCACTGATCACATACTGTTCTATGGAGATGAAAAGTGCACAGAATTCTCCCAATTGTATATATTTCTGACATTTCTCATTCTTTGGTCCTTACAGCCATCCCAGGTTTCTCTGGGATGGAGTGATAACAGCAGGGCAGATGAGAAGGCTTAGCTAGATATCTTTCAAAGCCTTTCAAGGGCTGCCTGACCTTCCAAAAGTCTATAGGGGGTGCTGTTGTCAGCTGCTGATGTCTAGCTTTAAATTTTAGTTCTCACATTGTTGAAATGGTAACAATCCAACTGGGTATAAACATTCTATAATAGTGTATTTGTATAATGAACATAGCAGTTAGATTTTAGGTTGTATTTACTAGTGAGGTACCATGCGAGACACTGGACTAGATTCTGATCTGACCCTTCTATTAGCCAGTGAGTTGTACCTTGTCAGTGTTGGCCTCATTTTATAGATGAACATGATCGAGGCTAGATAAGCTACAAGCTGTCCCAAGGCCATGGTTCACAGGATTTCTACATGTGCACTCTCAGCCACTGTGGAAGATATTTTCTTTCCAAATATACCACATAATGTACTTCTATCCACCGTGGTGAAGTCAGTCTATTCTTGGAACTTCCCAGAAATGTGCTGTCTACCATTCTACACATCTAAAGCCCACACAGCCAAGTTCCAGTCTCCTTGCATTCAAACTTTGGCTCTCAGTGGTCTCATGTCCACCTGAAGTGTATGCTAATTGCTGCTAATACAGTTGCTCTGAAGCTCCTCATTCCCTGTTTTGAGACTTCTTTAATTATCTTGTGGCTAATTTATAAGGCAATTTCATACGCATGTGGCCTTCCCCCTCATCTACCATAAGTACCTAAAGAAGTAGAGTAACATTCATGTGGCCATTTCAGCTCTGTTTAGTAGATTAGCAACTGCATTCTTTCCTTTGCATGACGTTGTCCCATTAAACAGATAAACAGTGAGGAGGCCAGAATTAGAATCCAGACTCTGGAGCAATGCCCTTCTCATCCAGAACAGAACCTGTGAGAGGCAGAGTGAGCACTCTGGATGAAGGAAAATTTTGGTCAGGTCCCAAGACCTAGAGAAGCCGGAGACAGCTGCGTTATAAAGACAGAGGCAACTAGACGGGAAATCAATATCCTCATGGAACAAGATGGCTGATTCATTTCCAAAGAAGTCAATTTGGGTCATAGCAATTTTGCAGTTGTTTCCCCCAAAGGACTGAAAAAACTGTTCTAGCACTGTCTAAACTGCATGCTTCGTTGCCAGAAGTGATTGTGTGTTTGTTTGTGTCTGTGTGTGTGTGTGTGTGTATGGCAGAGAGAAAGAGACAGAGAGAGACACACACACACACACACAGAGAGAGAGAGAGAGAGAGAGAGAGAGAGAGAGAGAGAGAGGGAGAGGGAGAGACAGAGATAGACAGAGACAGAGAGAGATACAGAGAGAGACACAGAGAGAGACACAGAGAGATAGAAAGAGGGAAGGAGGCAGGGAGGAAAGGGGGAGGGAGGAAGAGAGAGAGAGAGAGAGAGAGAGAGAGAGAGAGAGAGAGACTGTGCTTGCATATGTATGAGTGTTCACATGTCATTGGTTTTGATTGGTGAAGAAGTGCAGCTTAGACAATGCTAGAGTTTTGTGTTCAGAGCCTCTCATCAACCACACTATTTGGTGAGATCACCAGTAACCCAAGTCGCTGCAAGTTACCTACCCACCATAGAACCAGCAATCTCTTCTACATGGACAGAAAATCAACACAACCCAGTTGTATGGAAAATAAATGCTAGAAATGAAGGTCATAGGCGGTAGGGTAAGACTCTTGGACTTGAGGATGCTATGAACATAAATGATAATGAGACATTAAGCTTTGCAGCATGCATCTAAATATCCAGCTGTGTGGGCTGTGTGAAAATTAGCCAGAAGACTCTACTGTCATATTGACTGTAATGTCTGGTTCTTATGTTTGGCTACTGTTATTATGTTATTAGTATTAAAATTTTAATGTAATTGAATCTTGATTTGTTAACAGTGTCTGGAATCTTCCATTAGCTCAAGGTGCTTTGTGTGTGTGTGTGTGTGTGTGTGTGTGTGTGTGTGTGTGTGTATGTGTGTGCATGTGTATGCAAGGTACTTTCAACTTTACTGTGCATTTCTTTATAAAATAAAAGAATTATCTTTGCAATTTATGCATCTAGAAATAATTTTCCATGTTACTTTTGCTCATAATCATACTTGATTGTCCACAAATTAGGGTTACTGTATTATAATCAATTTAGATACTTCCTGTGATCCAATTTTCCTTCTGTTTGAGTTTTCATGAATATTTATGTATGCTCTTGATTCTGTATGTCAAGATCCTGACAGAGCATGGGAATTACTCCTATTAACAGGACTTAATCATGGGTGCAATCCTTCAAGGAGAGACATTTGAACAGTTCTCTGCCTGAGATGATAAGCCAGGGTTAAATGTAGCAATACGCTCATTTGTTGAAGATGTTTTACAATGCTCCCCACCCCCCCCCCATCCTTACAAACTTGTTCCTATCATTAAATCAAGGGAACCATTTTGGTGTCATGAAAACTTCCCGAGGTCTGACTGACAGTTATTACAGAGGTAACTGAGAATTAACAAGCTGAGAACCATAGGAAAAACACCATTCTGCCAAGGATGACACAACTATTTGTAATATTAGGTACATGTTAGCCATTTGCTTTTTATTGCCAGTAGAATTTCAGAACAGCTATATAGCTACAACGTCCAAGAAAACTAACCTGTAAGGAAAAAAATGGGCAGCCATCAATTTACTGTTTGTTTGTCTGTTTGTTTTTTGAAGCCTTAAAATGACCCAAACTTAATGTCTTGCTACAATGTTGTAACATCAGCCTCAGACAAAGGCAGGACAGTGATGGGGAGATGTGGATCACATGTCATCACACTGGAGGCCTCAGATAAGAGGGATCTGCTTTTACTTGTTACAGCTGTGGCTGTTTACTCCCAAGGTTCCTCTTGGTACCAGTTGTTCTTTGGAAATGCTGATGAGCAGAGCAGATTTCACGGGTTTTCAGTGTAGTCACAAGACCCTTCGAGATAACTGTCTTCTCACATCATGCTCAAGAGCTACTTTAATTTTCTTATCCCAGAAGGAGCGAGCCGAATGACAATCCTGGTCTATCGCTTGCCCTCCTTAGAACTGTCGGTAAAGCCATTAAATGCCTAAGTGACAGGCATGATAGATATTGGCTCCATTGTTGCTGTTTAATGCAGGCAGACTAAGTGATTCTCTGAGATTAGATTTTTATGACAACACCCCCATCATATCATACAGAACTGTTATTTGTCAGAGAAGCTGTATTTGGTTTTTGACTGTTATAGGACTCTGAGAGAGGAAAAAACATCCCTGGATTCTATTCCATGCTTAAGAAGTGCATAAGCCTGAGCTTTATAAAGTTTTATTGCAGGTGTTTGTTTTGACTTGAAAGTCTGACTCCTGCAGGCATTCTACTATTTGAAGTGAGTGTACAAAGCTGCTCAATGCATTAATGTTTGTCTCCCCACAGAATTCTGGGAAATATCCCTATGTAAAATCCAGTGAAAACTTTCTCCCATTTTCTTTCTACATTTTTTTTCTTTTCAATTTTATAATTTCCTGTAAGGTTGGGATTTGAAAATAACCCTGGTTGTAAATGGTCTTATTCTTCTAGTTGAATCAGTCTGACTGACTGAGTGGCTTAAACACAGCAAGAATTTGTGCTTGGAAAAAATACACCTTGCCAACAAAGATACATACAACTAAAAGTGGAATATGGAAGATGACAATCTAAGAAAATTAAAATTGAAAGTAAGCAGTATTGTAGTAAATAGATTTCAAGCCAAAATTGGCCAGAAAAGATATCAGCAGAACATACTGAAAAAGGAATCTATTCCTCCAAATAACATAAAATGATTGTGTGTATACATTTATACATACATGCATATGCCTGTGCATGTCATCTGTGTGCATATCTGTACATGCATATATGTGTGTACATGTATATATATATATGCATCTGTGTACATATATAGAGATTTATATATATATATGTATATATATATACATGTTTAAATGTGTATACACATGTATATGTGCATGTATATAAATGTATGTACATGCATGTATGTTTGTCTATATGGGTATAGCATATATATTTATTGTGGTTATATATGTATATATTATATGCATGTGCACATGTATGTATGCATGCATACATGTATGTTTATATGTAAGTATTTGTGTATACATGTTTGTACAAATGCATATGAAGAGAGCCCCTAATATCTAAATAAAATATTCAGTAAATTAACACATGGGAAGATTTAAACCTTCTACCTAGAAAAACCACTTGTTATTCATGAAGACTCTCTACAGCAGACTTCTCTGCCCCTCACTATGGGTTGTACACAGTGACTTTTTTTTCAAACAATGACATATCGAAGAAGGAGGGGAAAGGCAATTTTTCCAGTGGAGAAAGTAGATAAATAACTATCCAGCCAGATGATAAAGTAAATATCACCAGTTATAAATCAGGCTGGGACTCTGTGTCTTTGATGATACCTGATGAAACTGACAGCTCACCTTGGTGATTTTCCTTCCCTAAGGTTGTAATGCCAATGTATGAAACCCAGATAAGTCACAAGATAATAAAATAATCCAAAATACACCTCAGCACTGCTTTTCAAAAACCTCAAGGTCAAGAAAAAAATAAGAAAAGTGAGATAAATTGCCATAACTAAAAAAGAATCAGCGAGTTATATATATTAAACACCTCTCTATCTGGTGTGGAACCCTGAGTTGGGAGCCAGGCATCATTTGTAGTTAATAGAGCATGTCACCTTGAGAAGATCCAGGATCACCCAGAAGACAAACCTCTGGGTGTGTCTCTGAGGGACTTTGCTGACTGGGGGACAACCCACATCAATTGCAGGCAGCATCTGACCATGGCTTGAGACCCTGGAGGGAAGAAAGACAAGAACACTAGCCAAGCATTCAGCTCTATCTGCTTCCTGAATCCCTGATACTGTCTCTCGATGCCTCAAACTCCCGCCACTGTACCTTCCTCATGATGACAAACTGTGAATCTTCAAACCGTGAGCCAAAATAAATCCTTCCCCCCTGAAGTTGCTCTTGTCAGGCGCTGTGCCACAGCAAGAGACACAAGAGACTAATAGACTGTTGTACAAAACTGAGAACTCTGAACAATGTAAGGGCTGTAGTTACTAACTCTTTATGACATTTGTTCATTGATCTCAAATGTGTCCTATACTAATGAAAGGTAATAATAGACAAGGGTTGGAGGAGTGGCCTCTTCCAGTGGACCAGAGTTCACATCCCAGCACTCATACCTGGCAGTTCACAGCGTCTGTAACTAGAGTTCCAGGGAATCCAATGTTCTTTTCTCACCTCTGTGGGCACTCACACAAATGTGGCACAGATTCACATAGTTATACACACATACACATACATATAAAAATCTTTTTAAGAAACATAATAATGGGAGAAGCTGTAGAAAGAAAAATTTATAGGGATTTTTGTACTGTTTTTCCAACTTTGTATAATACTTGTGTAAAATAATACAGCTTATTTAAGTAATCCATAAAATACCAATTATCATCTATAGCCATATATGATGGCCATATATTTATTATGAAATATAATTCTTTAAAAATTGGAAATGTGAGGAAAGAATAAATTTATGATGAGGTAACCACACTCTCATTATATTAAATATCACATGCACTTGTATTTTTACTGCATGTTATTTTCTGCAAGTGAGACTTCTTTCTTGTATTTGTTCTTTAACTAATTATAGTAATAATCAAGCATGAAGTTAAAATTAAGTTGTTGACCATTTTCTCATTTTTAAAATATTTATTTTAAAACATTTAAAGATAATCAGTTGAATGGACATACCAAATGTTTGCTCAAATATTACTTTAAGATTTTTTTGTTATTGTATGTATATTAAGTGTCTATCCGGCATGTGTATATTGTACCATGTGTACACAGCACTTAAAAAGGCCAGAAGAGGACATTGAATCCCTGAAACTGGAATTAACAGATGGTTATTTACTGCCATGTGGGTGCTGGGAATCAAACACAGGTCCTCTGCAAGAGCTGAAAATGTACATAACCACTAAGCTACTTCTCCATCACCCAAAGTAAATGTTTTTTAGTATTTCTTTTGACAGACATCTTAGGCTGGCTCACCTAAAATCCAAACCCAAGTTCTTCCTCCTTTTCCTTTCTACACTGCAGAGTATACTTCTTTCCTTCCTACACTAGACAGTATAAAATCCAAAGACTCCTCTCCATAGCGTTCCTCATAGAGGGTGTGGCTATGAGCTTGCCCTGGAGCTTGAGAACACCATATGCATTGCTTCCTTTTGCTCACAGTAGCAATTCTTGGTAGCAACTCTTCTAGAAAGTTCAGAAGTAAGTGCTGGGACCCTGTGTGTCCTGAAAATGAACTAGAATTATAGAAACAGTCTTTCCTTTTGTTTAAGTCACTTGGGCTATGCTTCACTTTGTTGCTAAGGTATTCCTTCCTAAAAGCATTGGATACTCATTCATTCATTCATTCATCCATTTGATTGATTGCAACTGTTTTGTAAACTATTTTTTTATTTTTTTAATTGGATATTTTATTTATTTACATTTCAGTTGTCATCCCCTTTCCCCATTTCCCCTCCCTAGAACCCCCCTATCCCATCCCCCTCCTCCTTTTTGCTTTTATACCATTTTAATTACGTGCGTGTATTAAGGTCAGTTCTAGGTTGAGGGTCTAGCAAGACAATAGATGCAAATAGTCAAGGAACAAACAAGACAATAAACACAAATAGTCTAAAAACAAGGAAGGCATTAAACGCAATTACATGAACACTCCCGTGATCACTGTTTCTAAGAGCTTATCAGGATGACCAAAGTATCTGAGCCAACTTCCCTGTCCTAGCCCAAAGTCATTTTCATGTCTGAAGCCTGCTTCCTTGTTCTAACCTAAAATTTAGATTTCTGTCTGAAATTACTTCTTTGTTCTAGCCTAAGATTTAGATTTCTGCCTGGAGCACATTTCCTTTTCCTTGGCTCATGTCAGATTCCTGCCAAGCAGTCCCAAAGGCTCTCCACCTCCCTTCACCCACACTTTTTTTTCTCATTAACAAGACTGAGCCTCTCTCAGGTCTTTCTGACAAGAATGCCTTCCTTACCCATCATGTTAGAAGGCTAATACTTGCAAAAGATATTAGTACAGATTAATTCCATAAACTTCTCATCAGGCTTAATGATAATCAACTCACAGCTCATCTAGTTTTATTTAACTGTCCATCCTTTGCATTCTTCTCCACCAACCATCATATTAACATAATACTACAACTAGTTATTACTGTTAGACATAGATATGTAGCATCATAGATACATAGTGTGATGGTTTGTATATGCTTGGCCCAGGGAGTGGCACTATTAGAAAATGTGGCTTTGTCGGAGTAGGAGTGTCACTGTGGACGTGGGCTTTAAAACCCTCATCCTAGCTGCCTGGAAGTCAGTCTTCTCCTAGCAGCCTTCAGATGAAGATGTACAACTCTCAGATTCTCCTGCACACTGCCATGCTCCTGACTTGATGATAATGGACTGAACCTATGAACCTATAAGCAAGCCTCAATTAAATGCTGTCCTTTATAAGACTTGCCTTGGTCATGGTGTTTATTCACAGCAGTAAAACCCTAAGATGTATATTATCTGATGAATAATACTCTTTTGATAAAAGCATTCCTTATCTATAAAATTATTAAATCAGTAAGTAATGGCAAGTGCCTTTTGGAAAATAGGCTATAAAATACTCGGGCATAATCTCATAGCCCTCGGGTTAGACATAATTAAATGTTCATAAATTGTCAAAACCAAAACAGATTTTATATAATATATGGTGTTCAGAATGCTTTTATAAACATAATTAAAGTGTGCACAGTGTGTGCAAGCTGTAAATCTAGCTCACAATCCACATAATCCTGTATAAATGAGCTTGGCATTCTGCAGCTGTTGCTGAGCTTGAATATATGCAGACAGCTAAAAAAAGTAGGGATGCCTTTGTTTTTCTTGGGAGCTAAGACAGGGAGGACACATCTCTGATCTCATGACAATCTTCAGTATTTTTTTTTACCAGTTTTATAATATCAATTCTACATTCTTTAAAAGTTTAGGAGATGTACACACCAGTAGCCTCATCTCTGAACAGACATCGGCTCTTGTGGTCCTTACCATGTTGACATCCTTAGAATTCTGTGTTTTATCCTCTGCCCAAAGGCCTTTCTACCCTTCTTACTATCCGTGTCTACTGGGACATAACTTTTATAAAGTCAAAGAATTTGATTTTTGTGGTCCCCAGTGCCACATGGCCGTGTCAGCTTGATGGATGGATTTGAACCATCACACATACGTGGCTGTCCTCAGTCTTTGCTACCTTCCTTCAACTCTCTCTCCTTCCACATCAACTCCTAAAGCATGCACTCCTTACATTTCAGTGCTCACAGCATCTCCCGAGGCTCAAGGTTCAAGCGTTACTGTGTTAATTTAAGATAGCAATTTTCTTTACATACTTTTCTTATACCAACTTGTTGGCTACTGTTTTCTAAAATAAGACTGTGGGGATTTTCTTGTTCAACTGTAGCTTTTATGCTCTTTTTGAGTTGTTGTTTAGTAGGTATGTTTGTGTTTGTTTAATGAGCACACAGAATAGTGGGTTTTGTTATGCAGTTTCCATAATTCCTTTTGTGTTGGTCCTCCCCTCCCCTCTCCTGCCTTCCCCATACTGTTCTCCAGCCCCTGTCTTTCTGAAAGCAGCCCCTGCTTTCATGTCACAAGTGCTCTCTCTGCCCTCTACACAGAATTTTCTGTTTCTTTTCATGGCTGCCTTTCTAGCCTTCCAATTTTGTGACATGTACTTCCCCATATATGCATATAACACACACATATTCCAAAATCTTGGATTCACACATGAAAGAAAATATATGGCATAATGCCTCTTTCTAAGTCTGGGTGACTTCCCTTAATATAGTAATTTCCAGTTGTGTCGATTATCCTGCAGTGTTGTGGCATCATTTTTCCATACAGCCAAATGAAATTCCATTGCACCACATCTCTCTTCTTCATCTGTTGGTGGACATGGAAAACTGATCCCCCTTTCCTCTCATGAAATCCCTTTGTCAGCTCTATGTCTTTGCTGCTGATCTTTCTGTTAGGGAATCTCACCAACCACCCTCATGTTCACAGCTTCTTCCTGGGGCGAATGCTTTGTTTTCCTCCCGTGCACATCTTAAACTGTATATAGCTATGTAATACACAACATTGATATGGATATCCCATTTCATCTGAACATAGAGAAGCCCTGAAAATAAAGATGAGCACTAATATTAAAATACCCATAAGCCTAGCACAGTCCTCCTGCATATTGTATGTCAATCTCACTCACAATGAGGACCTGTGCAGATACTTATGAACCCACTCGTAGTTTGTTATTTTATGTTGTATCAGCCACACTTACTTATGGTATTGGTAATAATAACACATGTGGCATATTGGTATGCATAGGTTGTGTGTGTGAGTTTTGTAGTTTACAGGAGCAGGCTTGGTTTGTAAATAGCAAACTGAGAAAAATGCTTTAAAAATAACTATGCTCTCTGCTTTTTTTTTGAAACCACTGTCTTTTGGGTAATGTTTTTAAATTTAGTAACCTTAGTGACAAAAGTGTATTTTCTGCAAATGTAAGAAAGCAAGAATGGTGATGCGGAGAGCTGCCCTCTGGTCTCTTTGCTGAGTGATGGGGATTGGTAGTCTCATTATCAGGATAAACTAGACTGTGGAAGTTATACATAACATAACACACAGCCCATCGCAGGGGCTATGCAGAACCCATGCTGGGGTTCTTACTGTATGGAAAAGGAAGTCATGGGTCACCGAGCTTATATTTGTCTTCAAGGTAGGCCAGGGAAGTAGACATCCTATGTTGTCAGCCAGGTTCGGAATGCTCAGGGTACCCAGGGCAATCCGCAGCTTTGAGTTCGTGCCTTTATAGAGCCGCTCTGAGCTCTTCCTTCATCGAGGACTAAAGGAGCTGCAGGTGTCTACACCTCACTCTCCCACTTCATCTCTGTTCTCCACAAATGCCCACTAAAGTCCCCTTTGGCTCCTCTCCAACATTAGCCCTGAAAAACCAATCATTCACAACTGCTTGAGAAAATTGACGTGTATTTTCTGATGGCAAAAGTAGTATATCCCTGTAGGGAGCTTAGAGGCTACCGAAAAGCACTGGATCAGAGGAGAACTCTCTGGTGCCTTGAATGAAATAATTATTTTACTTTTATACTAGGATTACCATGGAATTATATATTCTTGGCAAGTGTCATTGGAATTCTTGCATACCTTCCTGGTGGGCAGTTATACTGCATTGCATTGGGTCACTGTCATTAGACAGGGGCTTCCAGTTTTTGCTTCTGTTTTTCTTCTCATAAGAGCAGTGTAACATTTTTATATGTTTATGTCTGCCTGAATTTTGAATTTTTCCTTATAAAAAGAACCATATATTTAAATGTATGCATATTTGCATTGATACAGTGGTTTCCCAAAACTAGTTTACAATATTGCCAGAAATTTGGGAGTGTGTGTTTATACATGCACACTGTCTCAAAATCCTCATGAAGGAAAATTGAGTAGAAAACTGGAAAATCCCTGTTTTCTAGTGTCTCCTCTTCTCCTGCCCCTGTATCTTAGCAGATAAGGCTTATTACTGTGTAAAGGGGAAAATGCAAATTCAGTCTATCTACAAAGTTATTCATCCTATTGATTCCTTCCCATTCACCTGAGTGGTCGATACTGTCACACGAGGTTAGCTCTCTCTGGATCCAATATTGCCGAGCAGCCTTCTCCTTCCGTGTTAATAAGAAAGGAGAGAACGGAGCCTCACCAGCTGTCCTTTGACCTCCACACATGCGTACACAGACACACACACACACACACACACACACACACACACACACACACACCACAGGCATAATAAAGATAGTGTTTTTTGACTGTTCAGTTTGCTCCTTCTCATCTGTCTTTGTTCTCTTTTTCTTCTTGTAAGCCCTACTTCCTAGTACCAGGGACTGAGCTCAGGCCTTGTGCTTGTTCAGCAAGTGTTCTGTTAGCCAGCTTTACTCCTGGCTTTCTTTTTCCTTTGAGGAAGGATCTCAACTCGGTACTTTGGCTAGCCTGGACTCCCTCTTGCACTTGCCATGCTCCTGTGTCAGTCTCCCAAGACAGAAGTATGTCACTGTGCCCAAGATGCTGGTCTCCTTTGTTCTCTTCGTTTCTTTGTGCCTACTTTTAATGGTCTTCATTCACTACATTTCCTTTTCAACTTCCAGCATGCTCCTGGACTCTAAAATCCTTCTTCCTCTAAAGGGTTTTTCCTCAGTTCACCAGTGAGGAACTATTTTTAAATAAAAGCGTCTCTTTGTGAGACTCACATCACTTGTCCTGAATGACCTTTTAACGATCCTAAATCTGACTCTGCCTAAATCTATTTTCCTTGTAGTCAGAGTCACTGGGATGAATGAAAGTTTTGCCCAACTTCTACCTCAACAGTGTTGACAGTGATTCCAAAAAAATGACAGTAGAGGAAGGAAGCAAGGGCATGGTGTGGTCAAAAAGTACAAGGAAGAAAGCAGTAACTTCCAGCCTGTGGCCATAATCATAAGGACTGCACATAAAGAGAGGGGGAAATGGCACCAGGGAGAATGGAGAGCAGCTGACTGTGATGGCAGTCAGACACCAGCAAATATCAGACGCTACTAAGTCTCCCTTTTGATTTGTTTAGTTAGCTCACATTAAATACCGATTTGTGTTGAAAACAGTATGGTAGATAAAATGGATGATTCATTGTTATTAGCCGAAGCCAAAGACCTATGACAATAGATGCCAGAGTCTGAACAGATAGGCAAAGGGTCTTCAGGAGGCTTAGGGGCAACAGTGCATTGTGGGTACAGCCATAAAATAGCATCAAAAGCTGAAGAAGCTCCAAGGACTTGGATCCTAGCCCAGGGAGGCTGTGTGGCTGCGGCAGGCTCTGAATAAAATGGGGATGATAGCCCTGGAGTAAATAGGAATTCTGATTATGTTTAAATAATAAAAAGTAAGATTGATATAATGGTTTGTCTAAAGAGTATTTGCCAACCTAGGATAAAATGTTCCTCTGCCTGGCAGTGGTGGCACACGCTTTTAATCCCAGCACTTGGGAGGCAGAGACAGGCAGATTTCTGAGTTCGAGGCCAGCCTGGTCTACAGAGTGAGTTCCAGGACAGCCAGGGCCACACAGAGAAACCCTGTCTCGAAAAACAAAAACAAAAACAAAAACAAAAAACAAAAACAAAAAATCAAATAAACAAGAAAAGTTCTTCCAATCACTGTAGTTTGTTGATCTATAAATATTAGTCTCTGTTTGGGAGCTGTGTAGGCAATGTAAACTGAATGGCACCAAATCAATTTAGGTTTCAAGCAGCCTTGACCCTAACAGATGTACCCATCACAATTTCCTGGAGTAATAAAATGACTCACACTGTTCTCCATCCTTCAAGGACCTCAAGGGAAGAAACTAGAAGCATATGTATCAAACACCATCTAAATACTGCAGAGAATAAGCTCTAAAGAGAGAATTACTTCCATTCTAATTAAGTTGCCTGTATCTGAAATCCAGACAGAGTAAGACAAACCCAAGGAGCGCCTTCTTCATTAGTGTAAGATTATCATGACCTCCCCCATGGAGCTGGCAGCCACGGGGCCAGCCAAATCACTCCGTTCTTTTCATACCAGCACACTCAGCCAAATAAATACAGCAGTGAATCCTGTCAGTCTGCAAGCTGTCCTTAATGATCAGGCCAGCATACCTTCTCCAGAAAGGATGCATGGTTGCAGACAAGGATCAAATGTCTAAAACCTGGAAGCTTCAGTGGGCCAGAGTTTGAGAGGAAGTCATATGTGTGACCTATTTTGTTATGGATGATGGCACCTCTAAACTGGGCCTTGAAGTGTGTCTTTCTGACATAGACACAAAGGCTTCCACAAAAGATAGCTTAGTGCTTAGGTTTTGAAAACTCATCAAGAAAATTCAATATGAGGTGCAGTAGAGATGGCACAATCTAAGAATAAAGAAAGATTAAAATGAACCTTTGACTTAGTGGGTTTTTATCCTGAATATTACACATTCCCAATAATCCTGTCTTGGTTGAGTGGTTAATTTAATTGGTCAAATGCAGCCTTTTGGATTATGAGTTCATTAAAGGAATATTTTCTTTGGGAGGTACTTGAACATTCTCACTGAGATGAGGGGCCATCTTGTTCTTGCTTATGTTCTACAGAAGCTAACTGCTCAACAGGTAACTCCTTCAGTTGGTACTTCAGGAACTGACAGGATCACAGTTTCTTCATTTTATTTTTAATTATTTAAGTATCTTTATTTTTGTACAAAAGAGTTTTGTTGATATGTATGGTATGTCTATGCACCATTATGTACCTGGTACTCACTGAGGTCAGAAAAAATCATCATGTGGGTGCCAAGAAATGAACCTGGGTCCTCTGGAAGAACAGTAAGCACTCTTAACCACTCAGTTATCTCTCTCACCCCTACATTTCTTATTTATGCATAATGGAACATTTAATATAGACAAAACAGTTTTTATAAATGGTTTTTTATAAAAATTTGGAAATCTTATATAATAGAACAATCCCATTCTCGGTTTCATCACTGTATAATATGCTCTTGAAATACTATGGATAAAATGAGCAAAATCATCACTGTACTTGGTGCTTTAAGCCTGGACTCCTCTCTGTTTGACCAGCGGCTATAAGGCTTGCCATTCAGAAGGTAAAATTCTAATTTCTTGAGATTCAACATATATATTGCAAAGTAGATTATTCTGAATGTAACAGTGAAAGCTGACAGTCCTGAAATGCAGGCTTTTATTCTTCCATAAGATGTCCTCTTTACACACCTCACATAATTGCATAGTTACCATCTGAAGTTCTGAAGTGAATTGCTGGGTTTATGACCACTCTGATCTTTACTGATGATACTCAGGGAAGTTACTTGCATGAGTGACAATACTAATAGTTCTGTAGTATGAATCTGGTGGTTAATCGGATAAATACATTAAACTGTAACTTTACATGTTGTTAAATTTATTTTTTGATGATTTTATTTTTACTTATGTGTGTCTGTCACTGTGTGAGCATGGTCATGTGTGTGCCACATCTATGGAGGATAGAAGTGGATATTGGATCCCCTGGAGCTAGATTTATAAATGGTTGTAAGCTGTCTGTTGTGGGGACTGGGAACAGAAGTCAGGTCCTCTGCAGGAGCAGTAATCACTTTTAAACTCTGAGCTGATTTTCCTGTGTGTGTGTGTGTGTGTGTGTGTGTGTGTGTGTGTGTGTGTGTGTTCCAGAAAGGAAACTGTTAAGAAAAGTGGTTTATGTTTGTTGGATAGTGAATACATTGAGCATGGAGTGCCTTATCTCAGGGCAGGTGTTAAGGATAGAGTGTGTGCAGCATAGCCGTTAGGGCATCGGGAGGGGTTTTCTTTAAAGTAGAGCCATCCTGGAGCCCAGCAGCCCTACAAAAGTTGAACATCTATGGAGATATTACTTTGTCAAATATGTGGAAAAGATACAGTATTCTATTAATTTAGGCTAAGAACAAACACCCATGCTTTGTAAGTTCTGTCCGCAAACTTATGTAACTGTTTCCCACAAAGCACCCAAACTTTTCACCAATGGGCAGTTTTCTGTTAATTGTTAATTAACATAGCACGACTTAGATGTTCACAATCCTGTTCACACAGACATATGCCACTCTTACAAGAGAATGCTATCCTTATTGAAATTAGTAGTTACTGTATTGGGGGGAGATGATAAAACGAGTAGAACTTAATTTCCATTCTGTAAATATATTTTTGAACTCACATTAAATATATGTAATTTTTACACATTAAATACATTCTAGACTCTTCTTCTTCTTCTTCTTCTTCTTCTTCTTCTTCTTCTTCTTCTTCTTCTTCTTCTTCTTCTTCTTCTTCTTCTTCTTCTTCTTTTCAAGACAGGGTTTCTCTATATAGCCCTGGCTGTCCTGGAACTCACTCTGTAGACCAGGCTGGCCTTGAACTCAGAAATCCACCTGTCTCTGCCTCCCAAGTGCTGGGATTAAAGGCGTGCGCCACCACTGCCCAGCTCATTCTAGACTCTTCTATTATTACTTTCTGAACTGTGCTTGCTCTGAGTTAGTCATATTCTTGGAGTCCACCTCAAGCATCTGTTGCACTTTAGTGGGGTGGACAAGGAATCTGCACTTTTAAAATGTACTGTGTGTATGTCTGTGTGTGTGTGTGTGTGTGTGTCCACTTGGGTGAGAAGAGATGTCAGACACCCTGCAGCTGCTGGTTTTGAGTGTCCCTGATGTGGGTGCTGAGAACTGAACTGAGACTTCTCTAAGAACAGCAAGCACTGCTAAGCTATCCCTCCAGATCTCAGAATCTGCATTTACAGAGGCTCCTCATGTCTACAAGACAAAGAGTTGGAAGTCTACAAATTAAGTTAAAAGCAGTGCTATGAATTCTTTGAATGATGTTAAGTATTTGAGCATCTAGAAAACAAAGACTCTAGAGGCCACCGCATGGTTAGAGTAAGGGAAATGTGGGCAGTAGTAGTTCCTCATCCATTCATTTATTTTTATAACGGCCCCACCCTTTTCAACAAAAATGGGAATTCAATGAAAGAATATTTCTTTTCCTACTTCCCACACTCTCAACCTTTCCTTCAATAAAACAGCTGTAAAATTGGAATGGAAAGCTTTTCTGAGTTCATCTGGTATAATTAGAATGTTTTCACCTATTAAACGTCCCAGAATTCCTTAGCAATTGGTTGTAGTTGAAGCCTGTTCTATCAGAAGGCTCCTTGGAACAAGTTCGCCCTTTAAGGTTGGAAAACAGCAGGAAGACACCAGGTTCCTGAGAGAGGAGGCAAGTGGGTTGTCTTGCTGGCTCCAGAAGGAACCTGTGAGACTGAGCAGGTCAGTTCTTGGGGAACACATTGTTATTGATTGGTGCTTGATAAAACCCTGAGATTTCTGGGGAAACACAAAGAGCTAGCCTAGAACTCATAAGGGAAAGTTTTAGATTGCGACATATATGACCCATATCTAAACATACTGCAGAAGCGAATGAGAGTCACAGTGAAGGACCCAATGTCCTCTTCTTGTCTCTGATGCCACCAGTACACACTTTAATCATTCTATATTTCCCTAGAAGATAAAAGATCGGCAGAGCATTCTCAAAATGGAGCTAGTGTTTCAGGAATCTTGGCTACTTACATTGACTTTGTGAAACAGTATTTTTTTAATTTCTTTTTTTTTTTGAACATGAAATGCTTTTTTATAGCATGTTTTACAAGGGGAGGGGGTAAGAGGGGCCAGGTGGTGGAAAAGTACAAAATCTTCTTTTCCTGTGCCTTTAAACATGTCATGGTCTATACGGTACACTGCCTTGAATTATGATCTACCTGCTGTTCTTCAGAAGATATGGTACACTGCTTGAGTTATGGTCTCCCTGCTATTCTTAAGAAGATATGGTACTCTGCTTTGAGTCTATCTGCAGTTGCTAAGCAGGATCTTGCAGTTGCCAAGCTTCAGAGGACATTGTGCAGGTGGGGAAAGGTAGGGGGTGAGGGTAAGGGCGAGGGTCCTGGCTTCTGGCATCTCCCCCTTCTCTGTTTAGTTAGAGAAGGCATCTTATGATCAATCCCAACTATGTGAATTTTGAATTTGGATGTCTAATTATGGGGGGTCTTAGACAAGTTCACAACCCCAAAACACTGATGTGAGACGAGTCACATCGATGGTCGAAGGCTTTAGGTTGTCGACGATGGGCAACGTCAAGGGACTCCGATGTGGGTGAAAGGAGGGTGAGAGCCCTGTCTTAGGCCATGTAGGCTGCACCCACTCCCAGCACCACGCATTCCTTTTCGGCTGCATTGGGTGGGCCCCTGGGAAGTGGACCTACAATAATCCCGTCATTGGGCTAACTCACAGCCATCCTAGTCTCTTATAAATGGAGAAACAGTATTTTTATTAGTACATTTTGTTGGTTAAAGGAAGTCGCCTGTGCCATTCATTTTGAGATCATGTACAGAATGAAAGGGTTTGTGTTGAAGGTTGTTCAGCTTGGCATGTTTTAAGTAAGATGTTACTGTTCCTGGGCAGTGGGAGCAGCTGAGCCTGGAGCCTTCCTGATGCAGACTGACACTCTGGAAGAAAACGTTGGGGCGATTAACATAAAACTGTACTACTTTCCTATAATCTCCAGCAGGAGATGAGTTTAAATCATTTTTATAAGTTCCACTGGTATCTTGCTTTCAAGCCTGACTTTTGTTTGTTTATTTGCTTGTTTTGTTTTGCTTCCCGGAGGCACTCAGGTGCAGAGGCAACAGAGATTTCCTTAGCTGAGCATGAGACTGCTGGTGTAGCTCTCACAGGCTAAGCAGCAGCTCCAGGGAGACTTGCAGGTATTTGGCTGCAAGCCCAGTTGTCTCCCATGCTGTCAACAAACTTAAAAAACTGCTTATTTCTCTACTCAGCTTTTTTTTTTTCATCATCCTCTTATTACAAGTCACACATAGTCACAGTTTTTAACAGTGGTCTTAATTAAATCAGAGCTAAGGTATTAAGCTCACCTATACCCTCTTGTAAGTTTAAATTATCCCCCTCACTCTCCAGAGTATCACTTCATTGACCTTGATATTTTTGTTTTCACCTGGGTGAGTCATTTTATGTCTGCCCTCTGAGATGGCAGCCAAGTCAACGCTGAGCTCGAGGAAGGTCTCTGTCCTTGTAGCTGATGTTATACACTGGGCTCCAGGAGACTGCACTCCTGTGTCCTGGTGACTGCTGGGTCCCTCGGGAACTCCAGAACTGGTTGTTTTCCCAGGCAAAACTAGTGAAGAATGGATGGAGACAGCGAAGGCTTCTCCCTACATGGGCCTGCAGTAGGAACATTCTACTCCAGATCACAGTCTGTCTGGTACTGTCCATCGTGAGGGTGGGAATGGCGGTTGGTGAACAGTGTAGGGCTGTAGCACGTATGTTATGGAGATGGGGTCTGAGCAGTTTTCTAGTCACAGAAGAAGCACCTCCCTTGCTCTGCAGAAGGGAGACATAGACAATGACTGTCTTTCTGCCTCTCATTTGTTCTGATATATGGAAACAGAGGAAGGACTTACTTTTATGCAAATTCTACAATACTGGGTGTTGGTGTTGGCTAATATGACAACTTTCCTCTGCAGTTTTGAAACCCAGCATTCTCAAAGTGGCATAGTATTTTGGTTAATGTTTGGGTCCTGGGTTGATTTCCATACCTTGGACATAGGCTATGTAGTCACTTTGCCTCAATATCTTTCACAACTTCATCTGTGGGGTAATATGAGGATGAACTGGAGTGGGCTGTCAGTGAGCACTCAGTACACCTCACACATCATTAGTGAGCATGTCAGGCATGGGTATGGAGAGATGAATGCTTTGAGGGCTCCTAGGGGAATGTTTTGCATTTCAGTGAAACCCAGCTCTGTGGACAGGTAAAGAATTAACTCCCTGATTATATCCAGAGCAGAGCCCGTTACAAGGCAGATTCTTGGTGCCAGAGCAGTAGTAATTTCTAAACATAATGCAACTGAGTTCCTTTACTCTAGTCTACATATGCCATGCTGATTAGAGGTTCTCAAAAAACCTACTTAGTTGCTAATCAAAGTTTCCAAGTCTAAAACTAGAAATCTATGACTAGTCTTTATTATAAATCAGAAGCCAGTAGATCTTCACACTGAAAAGCGTGCTACATGCTGCAGTGAACTGTCTTCTCAAGATAGAAACTTCAAGTTTATCTTCAAAATATTCTACATGGGGCTGGGCAGATGACTCAGTGGGTAAGAACACTTGAGGTGCAGGCATGAAGGTCTGAGTCCCCAGAACCTACCTAAAAATAGGCAGACCTATAATTCCAGCATAGAGTCAAACACTAGTGGATCCAGAAAGCTTGCTGGCAACCAATCTAGCCCAATCAGCAAGCATCCAGTTCAGTGAGTAAGTCCCCAAGGGCTGATAGGCAGAAAACTATAGAAGACCCTCATCCTACTCTGGCCTCTGTATATGTGTGCATGGCTGCATTTTCTAACATCACACACACACACACACACACACACACACACACACAAACAGAGAGAGAGAGAGAGAGAGAGAGAGAGAGAGAGAGAGAGATCACAAAAGAATTAAACATTGGAGTACTACTATATGCTTTGGAATGACAATGGTTGAAATATTTAGTGTACTTGGCATACTACAATGTCAACATGCATTTGTTTTTATGAGATCCATGTTCATGTGACCCCAAGTGCTTGTATGTTAGAAGATTTGAATCTATATGTTCTTACTCGTTTAGTCTTATTTGGTACATTTTCTTTTTGTAACAAAAATTTTTGTATTTATTCATCTTAATGCATATGTAGAATTCTAAAATTGTTCCTTATGATAGACAATAGGGGCACTTTTAGATTTTCATCTCTAGTCACCTACCTTAGTCATGGTATTTCTATCTGTAACATAACTTTCTTGTTTATTCATTACTAATTAGATTACATTCTAAGCTACCTCTACACTACAGTCTTACTGAAGCCTGAAATGGGGTTGACATGGAATTGATTTATCATTCCTTGGATGTTTTTCCTTAGGCAACTTTTTTCTTTCTTTTCTTTTTATTTTCTCCTTTACTTTTTCATCTATTTTAAAATTTTTTCTTTTATTTCTTTTCTTGTCTTTTTTTCTTCATTTTTTCCAGAGTCTTCTAGAGCGTAAGTGTTACAGCATATAAACAGTCAGTGGTTTGTTTTTAAAGTCATGTTTTGTAACTGTTGAATTCACCTCACTTTTATTAGACCATTAGCTCATTGGAATGTGTGGCACTTTAAGTAGCATAGCCTCAGAAACAAGCTCAAAGGAGGTCAGGTGTAGCACATGGTAGTAATCAGAGGGAGCCCTTCTCTCTGAAGCATTGACTATGTGTTTGGTTTAGCATGCTATAGGTATTCCAGGTCCCAAGAACAGGAAAATGAGCCAAAATGCATGCATCCTGTGGTCTTAGAGTTTTATTCTTGAGAAGGGAGTATTTTAAGTGAATATATAAAGAATGAAATCATACTTCTAACAATAACTGCAACACAAAATCCACATTTGACAGAAGTAGATAACCTTGGGGAGGGATAAAGTAAGAAGCTCAAAGAGAGTTCCAGAGGCAGAGATGGAACTTGAAGGATAAATAGAAATTACAACCAAGTATTGGCTGTCTTCTTGGCTTTGGGGACATAATGTGGCAGGAGAACGTGGCTTCCTTGGAAATGAGAAGGAAATAGGTATTTCTGTCACAGGAAAGCAGATTGCTTTAGACCAATAATTCTTTATTTTTTTCTTTTCAAAGTAGATTTTTAAGTGTACACATAAATAATATATATAATAGTACAAGTATAAAAACCTGAATATCAAATTAGCATACCTAAACTTGTGTTACATATTCTTAATTATTCTTCTTATTATTATGTACACTCCAGATTTTATTCACCTCCTGGTCTACCTTCCGACTGTTCCACATTTGATACCTCCTTCATGTCCCTCTGTCTCCACAAGGATGTTCCAACCCCCCCACCCCACCAGACCTCTAAAGTCCCTGGGGCCTCCAATCTCTTGAGGGTTAGGTATATCTTCTCTGACTGAACCTAGACCCAGCAGTCCTCTGCTGAATATGTATTGGGGGCCTTATATCAGCTAGTGTATGCTGCCTGGTTGGTGATCCAGTGTTTGAGAGATCTCGGGGGTCTAGATTAATTGAGACTGCTGGTCCTCCTACAGGGCACCCTCCTTCTCAGCTTCTTCCAGCTTTCCCCCAATTCAACCACAGGGGTCAGCAGCTTCTGTACATTGGTTGGATGCAAATATCTGCATCTGACTCTTTCAGCTGCTTGATGGATCTTTTGGAGGGCAGTCATGGTAGGTCACTTTGTGAGTGTTCCATAGCCTCAGTAATAGTACCAGGACTTGGGGCCTTCCCTTGAGCTGGATCTCATTTTGAACCTGTTGCTGGACCCTCTTTTCCATTTTCACCCCTACAGTTCTTTTAGACAGGAAGAGTTATGGGTCAGAGTTTTGACTGTTTGATAGCAACCTCACTTAATGCCCTGTCTTTCTGTTGGAGGTGGGCTCTACAAGTTCCCTCTCCCCAATGTAGGGCATTTCATCTAGGGTCCCTCCCTTTGAGTCCTGAGAGTCTCTCGCCTCCCAGGTCTCTGGTACATTCTGGAGGGTCCCCCCACCACAACCTCCTATCTCCCAAGGTTGCCTATTTCCATTCTTTCTGCTGGCCCTCAGGGGTTCAGTCCTTTCCCCCCACCCAATACCAGATTATGTGCCCCCCATGGGGCTGTAGCTTACGAGTGGGCATGGTCCTGTTGGGGTGAGCTGTGGTTCCCACACATCTGCCACTCCAGGCAGTTCAGGGGGCCAGAAACACAGGAGTTTGACTGAGTTTACTCCATGCAGCACCGGGCAGACAACAGGCTATGGAAGTCATTGAGTTCCACTCTGGGCCTGGGGAAATCCCAGTCTGAGGTCCTGTGGGGGCAGGGCTCTTGGATTGGGGCATCTCTTGGCTAAGGTAGCTGACCAGACACCAATTGGTCTTAGCCCTTGGGCTCCCAGGCACCGTTGGGAGGCCACAGAAGGACTAAGATCAGAGGGCATACAGACTGGACTGGCCTGCAGCCAAAAGCGGCAAGGGAAAGAAGCTCCAGTGGTGCCCCATGGGGTGAATGAGACTCTTGGTCAAGTCGACTCCCTTGGCTGGGTCATGGCTGGCTCGGCTAGCTTGCTTGAGATGGCAGGCCTCTATGGATGGAACACAGAGAGGTCCTCCAGTGGGCAATTAGGTGGCAGCTCATTGATTGAAAGCCCCCTCTACAGTTCTCTACAGTGGGCCCCAAAGACAAGAGGAAGCCCATGGTTTGAAAAGGTTTATTGTCATGGCAGAAAGTGAATGAAGCTGTACTCCGCTGCCCTCAGGGTGGGTTTGAGGTTAAATATCTTTTGCAGAAAGGAGAAGGGTCTGGGAAGGAATGCTTAATTGGCTACACCCTCTGTCCTTTAGGTATCTCATTAATATGGAGATCTCTTGAGGCTCTGTGTCCTGTAGTCATGCCCTCTACCTGTGCTATGTGACTGAAGGCCACAAACCTTTCTTTGGGAGGTGGTGTGGATAAGTGAAAGGAACCAGGGCCCAGGAGCAAGGCCAAACACCTACCGTCCCATTAGGGTATTATCTGGGGTTCGAGGTCTGTGCTCAACCAGGTACCCAGTTGCCTCTCACAGCCCACTGCCCCCCCCCATCCCAGTTACATCCCAAGTCCTTCCATCCCTCATCCCTTGTGGTTGCTTTCTTCTCCTTCCCAAGTGGGACTGAGGTGTCCTCATTTGGGCCCTTCGGCTTGTTGATCTTTTTGAGTTCTGTTGACTCTATCTTGAGTATTCTGTACTTTTGTTTTTGACTAATATCCATTTTTTAGTGAGTATATACCATGCATGTCCTTTTGGGTCTGAGTTACTTCACTCAGGATATTGTCTAGTTCCATCCATTTGCCTACAAAATTCAGGATGTCCTCATTCATAAATTCTTAACTATTGAGTCATGACCCCTTTAGGATCAAACGACCCTTTCACAGGGGTCACATATCAGATGTCCTACTCTAACAGATATTCATATTGTGAGTCATAACAGTAGCAAAATTACAGTTATGAAGTAGCAGTGCAGCAATTGTATGGTTGGGGTCACCACAACATGAAGATTATATTAAAGGTTACAGCATTAGTAGGTTAAGAACCACTGCTCTAGAGTGCTTAGTCTGGATTTGAGTGGAGAATTGGCTCCATGTTTTCAGTTTTGCTCCAGGAACTTCCTGGGGCTACTATAAAAACTGTTTCCCATATTAAGAAAAGCCTCCAAAGTTGTTGGACTGTTTTTCATTCATATTAGAAACAATAGTCCATCTATTGAAAATATGGAGTTACTGTTTTATTTACATAGCTCTTGTCAGAGAATGAAGCTCACACCTGCCACTGCCAATTAAAGACATCCCATGCTGAATGTAGTGTCTCAACCAAGCAAAGCAAATCTAAGTATTGTAGCTGATGCTAAAGTTGGCTAATTCTTCATGGAGTTCATATATCATATAATAAAGAGGTCAGATTATTTAAGTACTGATTATTCCAAGATCTCTGTGATCTAATAACTTCTTTAATAAGATAATAAGATATGGAATTTCTAAATTTCATGGCAGATTATCATTATTTATGAGATAAAGGGCTCTGTGCCTGATTCTTCAGCATGTAGCTGGTGATAAGTGGTTTTGAACGGATCTGGTCTATACAAATATACATGGTTCATGAGTGTGTTATACCCTACAGTTCAATGACACTTGAAGTTTTCTAAAGCACTTTTGTGTTTCTTATGTTGTATTGAAAGTCTAGTTTTAAATGTCATTTGGCTTAGAAGTAATTTGAATGGAAGGGCATGTGTTTCATAGAGCATAAGATAGCATTTAATAACAATCATGAAGTTAGCCCACCACTGAAATCAATTTTTTAGGTTGTAACTAGCATTAAAAAGAATAGAGATGAATAAAATAGAGCACAGTAAGAATGCTTATTTATTTTTATTTATGAGAGTGTACCTGCCTGTAGACAATGTGCATGCAATTCCTGCAGAAGACAGAGGAGAGCATTCGATCCTCTAAAATTAGAGTTATAAGTAGCTGTGACCACTGGAAATAGATGCTAGGAACTGAACCCAGGTCCTCAGCTATAACAGCAAGTCTATTGAACCACTGAGCCATCTCTTCAGCCCCGAGCATGATTCAGTTTTAACAAGCATTTGTTTCAGGAGCATTTAAGGTTTCAAAAATAAAATTCCACAATAAAGTATGTGAATGATATTGATTTTACAAAAGGCTCATCTAGTTGAGTGGGAACTATGGTTCTGCCATCTAGTAACCAAGCTTTGAGTTACCCACCTCCCCCCAAAAAACAGGTTCACACACAAACAGAAGGAGAGGATAATGAACAAGTGAAAGGCAGGATTGACAGACTTAACAAAATGGGAGCTGATGGGAGGTGGACAGCAGCCAGGTTATCACCTTCATGCTTATTCGAGGTTTAATGTAAGGGGAAGCAATTGCTATTTGTAAAATGTAAGGTGCTAGTAGCCACCTCTCCTGTTGGCACATGATTTTCATGAATAAAATGAAATTACTAACACTTTGCATCTAGCTTACGGGCAAAGAGAGATTTTAATTTGATTGTGATTTATGTATAAACAATTTTACTGTAGGTTTGGTTTGTTTGTTTTTGTTTTTGTTTTTGTTTTTCTGTCTCATATGGGTGTATCCTTACTTTTAGGCAGAAAAATCCGAAATGTAATAGATGAGCCCTTTGGGCTATGGTTGAAATAAAAATTCACTTGTTTACAGAAACAAACAAACTCCTTCCACTGATTTTGAAAGTCGGTGAAACTGGAACACACCTCATAAAACCATTCAGAGATGTGGCTTTCTGTTCTTTCTGCCTGTCTACAAGGAAGAACCCCAAGGTGAGACGGCACATGAATTGACAATTGAAAATTGTGTTTTTACAGCTGTTCTGAGCCAGATATTGAATTGAAATATTGCTTCAGTTAAATGGTTTTTACAAAGAGAGAGTATCATTTAGTTTCAAGGGAGAATGTTCCAGAATAAAGGGAATTTGTTTGCATTCTGCCTATCTCTCAGCGCAGGGGCTAAATGTTAGCAAGTGACTTGGAGTAACCACAAACTCTTCAAGTACCCCGTGTCTTTTCATTTGGATAATCTTTCTTTGTCTGCTTTCTACTTCACCACATGATGTCTTTTTATGGTGCAAAGGATGAGATGCCATAATCTACAAGGAAAAACACTCTAGGCGCTTTTGTTTGGGTCCTGCCAAGATTTCAAACCCCAAAGGGTCTGTGTTTGGCACATGGCCTCCTTCCCCAGGGAGAGGCCTGTTTTCAAGGCTGTTGTGAGAGCAGCTGAACACTCATCTTTGGGAGGACTCTGTTTGTCACAGGAAATACATTTAAGAGGTTAGGCTTAAAGCTCTTTGCTCATGTCCCAGAAACACTTCTGCATTCTGTCTTCCAGTAATATTTAATTCCTGCTAAGGCAGTAAGAGCTTTTGTTGGGATTTTAAACACACTCAATTCCTAGCCTTGTGCTGTTGCAGGCTCTGGGAGTCTGGCTGCCTCATTTAATTTGTGGTGTCAGGAGAAAATGTCCCCAGTGCATATGTGAATGGCAGACTATTCTTTACCAGTGACTGGCTCAGTGCCTAGTCTTCAGGTGTCTCTAACAACTAGTCTGTGAGGGAGGATTTTCCTTTTGCAGTCTCATACAAAGTCTTCCAACCTGGACAGATGCTTTGTTTTCCTGGGTGTTTCTGACTGTGTCTCTAAAAACAATGATATTTTAGATGAGGCCTTGTTATGTGGCTCCAAGCATTTGGTACCCTTGAGTAGGGTGTGTATTGCTCAACTCCAGTGGGACAGTTGTTTGAAAGACATTTGTAAGTAATGAATATGTTGGACCAGGGACAACACTATGCTATTCTTGTTGGTTTGAACAAGATGACATAGTTGACTTTTTTTCCTGATGAAAGAAGCATGCATTTTTCAAACATATTAAAATGTTCATTCTAGGAGGTATAAAGTGAAGGTTGTGGAGTGTCACCCATGTCTCCTTTGAATATAAAATGATCAGCCTGGAAGAGAGGGTCAATAGAGATAAAAAAAAAAACATTTTTAATTTGCATATCATTTTAATTTGCATATTGTTTGAATTTGCAAGCAATAGGCTTTAATAACATCTATGTGATCCTAGCCAGGGCTTCAGTCAAGTAGTTACAGATTATTTCTTTTATACTATGAATCAGAATAAAATTGTTTGTAAGTAATAGTGCTTCTTATTCATTAGAGCAATGCAATATGGTCACTATCAATCTTCTTAAAAGGGGAAAGAGAGAAGATGGTATAATTATGTACATATAACTATGTATAATTACTTGTTGAGGGGCCAAAATATAGCTCAATGGTAAACTTGCACCTCAAATAATCCCCAGAACTGAAAACAAAAAGAAGAAGAAAAAAGCCACTGTATTTTATTTTCTTTGGTTGATAATATGCTAAGCATCTACAACCCAAGAATACAGAAAACAGCCCTGCCCTAAAAAATCATGCCTTACAAAAGCATGCCTAATGGAGAAGATAAAGCCTGTCAAATATAGACACAGGGGTATGTAGTGGCCACAACAACACAGACCTCAAAACACCAGAAACAGAAAGAGATAGTCTGGTTTGAGTGGCTCCAGAGTGGGTTTGTATGGAGGATTGTCATCATTCTGTAGCTTGAAAGAGCGATGAGAATTCTGCCTGCATTCCAGGGAGAAGGACAGCAAAGGTGGAATGGTAGGGCAGGCAAGCATGCGCCATTAGCCTATGGGTATCACTTTGCATTTGTATGGTAAACTATGCCTTAATAGTTAGAGAAGCATCTTCCATGTTGTGGTTAGTTGGTTAGATAATTACTGTTTCCTAGAAATGTGATATTAAGCAGATATTACAGCCCTTTGACACGCACTCCATTTTCTGTGTTCTAGGCACAGATCTCAAAGCTGTTCAAATGCTACTGCTGACCCAGTTCTATAACAACCAGGTCAGGGAGATTATGGCTTTGAGAGGAAGATGAGGCAAAGAGGGATGAACCAGTGCTCACACAGCTGGGACATACAATTGTCATAGGAGGGACCCAGGGTTCAACCTAGACTTTCAATTACATATTCTTAACCATATGGGGGTGCTGAATTCAAGGTTAGGTCCATTATTGCAAAGATCATGCTGACTAAGAGGTAGAAAAGAATCAGAGGGTACAAGGCTCTCTTTAGACAGGGTGGAAACTGAGAGCGAGTGCAAGAGTCCAAAAAGAAACGATGAATCAGAGAGGTGGGAGGGAAGGGAGATGTTTGAAGACAAGTTGATAGATATTAGTGTGCTGACTATGGAGCTGGGAAGAGCTTGGGTCAGAATATGGAGCTCAGGAAAAGAGGAGTTAAAGGCCTCATGTTTCAGAGTAGCTAATGGTTTCATTAGTGAAGCAAGAAGAGCTGAGTAGCAGGAAGAGGTGGTGGTGGTGGTGGTGGTGGTGGTATGAGAGAGAGACAGAGACAGAGACACAGAGAGAGACAGAGAGATATTTGTTATTGAAAGGTAAAGCCTGAGCCTGGCACTCAGTTCTGAGAGCCATGGCTAGAAGCTGTGGTCCTATGTGTTATTACCCAGAGAAACACATTCTTATGGGTTTGGTCCATTTTACAAATGCAGACATTGGATTTGCTTCACTTAGCATAGAGTCAGAAGAAGAACATGGTTGGAAGAGAGCTCCAGAGAGACCAGCTGCCTGTGGAGTCTTTAAGAGTAGAACAAAGAAGAAACAATAAATGAAAAAATGAGTGGAATCTCATTTGCCTGCCTGTAACCAATGAGCTAAAACAATCAAGAACACCCAACTAAAGACTGAGGAACTCAGGGAAAAAGTTTTATGAAATGTAAGGATAAAGGCTGCCTGTAGACTTAGAACTGTAAAATTAAATTGTGGGGGTGAGGATGAGCAGGAAGACGGCACATTATATATGCACTGTGATGGGTATTCTTGGTAGTTAGTTTGACTATATCTGGAATGAACTACAATCCAGAAACAGAGGGTACACCTGTGACCAGGATCTTGAGGCAGGAAGACAATATGCCTTTCATCTGGATCTTGAGGCTAGAAGACACAAGCTTTTGATCCAGATCTTGAGGTGGGTTGGCACAGCTCTTAATCTGTATGTACACACACCTTTAATCCAGATCTAAAGGCACACCTTTAGTCTAAGTAGTACCTTGAGCTGGAGGCCTATATAAGGCAATGGAAGAAGTGCCTGCTTGTACTTACTTGCAAGCACATCCATTGGAGCCTACTTCTTCAGGATTCAGGTTTATACAGAAGACCAGATGAAACACCCAGCCTTGTGGGACTGAGCAACTACTAGATTCTTGGACTCTCACAGCTGACCATTGATAGGTTGTTGGACTGCAGCCTATAAGCCATTCCAATAACTTCGAAATATGTATGTTCATTCCATGATTTCTGTGATTTTAGAGAACCCTGACTAATACAAATACACAAGAGTTGCCTCATGTAATCCTGTGTTAAATGTTTTCAAACTGCTTCAAAAATTATATAAACATGGGAGAAAGATGAAAGGAGAAGCCAGAGATGTGAATTCAGAGGACTGGACATGGGCTCACAGTTTGGGATTTATTCTTTCTTCAAGAAAGGCTGTTGATTCAAGGCCTTTCCCACTCATTTCCAACTATGTCTTGTGCTAAGTGCTGCTCTAGGTGGTGGATATGTGGCAATTGGCAAGCACAGTGCTTTATCTCAAGGGCCATATACTGTAGTGTGTGTTGGGGGGTCACTGATGATTGCAGTGGGGATAAATGCTTCACAGCTAACTGCAGTACAGATGCTTAGTGTCTTGCTAGAGTTTCCAGTGCTTCAGCTTGACAACTCTTGGCCACAGGCTGCCTTAATATCAGATCCTTTATTTGGGTCAAATGGCTAATATTTGTACACCTTTCCAAATTCTGGGCCACTTCCTACTTGTTGGAACGGGAGGTAGTTAGATGTTTTAAAACTTGTAATACCCATTTGGGAATTATTCATTCCCAAAGTGATTGAGAAGTCATAAATTTCACTTAGATTTCTGTTACATTTACTGTTTTAAGGAAGAAATGTAAGACAACATATACATTAATGTAATTTTTGGAGAATAGTGTCTCACAATTTGCAAATTATGATATAGGAGATCTTTTTCCATATTCTTCACCACATACTCTGTGTATATAGCGTTTGTGCTTATTGCTGTGGAGTAGCCATGAGCTCACATAGTCCAGGTTTACAGGCCATAAGGACTCCTCATTTTGAGCTTAATCTTAAGCAGAGGGGTTAGAGCATCAGGACATGTTCTATATTAACACGTACTATACACAATAAAGGATCTTATGACCCTTTTCATGTATTTCGCAGGTACATGTATTTTGATTGGACCCCATCCCCGTACATTTTTCTTGTGGTACCTTCTCATACTGTATCAGCTTGAGCCTCAGAGCTGTTCCAGGTTTATCCAATCAGAGTATATTTAGAGGCCTCAAGGACTTGCATTTAAATCCACTTCTCAAAGGATTCTTCTATATTCTAAAGTCTAAGTATGTGACAAAGACTGGATAGAAAATCTGCTGTTGAACTTACATTGGAGAACTTAATTAGTTTTGAGTGGAGATGGTATCACAGCAAAATTAAGTTTAACAAACATGATATCTGACTCTAAAAATCTCCACTACCTATTTTTGTTCTTTTCATATTTTTGGAAACACTCAGAAGTCAGTGTCAGAAGCACAAGCAAGAAAAAGATAGAAATGTCAACACACAGGAAATATGTCTACGGAGGCACTCATTGTGCTCTACCCTGACACATCATCCCAGAATACACCTCGGGAAGAAATCCCCACTAGCCCTAAAAGATGACTCAAAGCAAGTAAGATTGCTTCTTGCAAGTTAAACTTAGACTGTTCACAAAGTAGGATACACGTTAGGTCCTAAGTCAGCAGTTCTCACCTGAGGGTTGCAACCACTTTGGGGATTGAATGATTCTTTTTCACTGAGGTCTAAGACCATAGGAAAAATACAGATATTTACATTATGATTCATAACAGTGGCAAAACTACTTATGAAATAGCAATGAAAATAATTTTTATGGTTGGAGGTCATCACAGCATGAGGAACTGTATTTATTAACTGGTCACAGCATTAGGAAGGTTGAGAACCAGTGTCTTAAGAGATCTGAAGACATTTTTAATCTGGCTATGAGGTCCAGCAAAAGATCAGACTCTTTGCATGCAAGAGATATTTTCATAAAGTACTATTACAATAACCTCTAGACTTCACACACATGAGTGCACACATACACATGCATATGTTTCCAGCAACAACAGAGACAACAGAAACCAAAACTAATAAAGTTTTCTGCATTTGTAGATAGTTTTGATGTTTGCAAGATGATTAGTATCTAATTTAATGCTACTCTTTTGAAGTATAATTCTTTGGTACTCTAATTTTGAAGTAATTTCTCCCTTCTAACAAGCAAATATGTTCCAAAATCAAAGATGTGACTGACAGCACACAGATATTTTGAAGATTAAAAAATTTACATATTTGTGAGTGAGAGTATTTGTATGAATACATACTGCATGCATGTGCCCATGGAAGCCAGAAGATAGCTTCTGATCCTCTGGGGCTGGAGTTGCAGGAGTTAGAAGTGTGCTTAACCACTGAGCTTTCTTTTCAGTTCACAACGTCATGCATTTTGTTATATTCAGTTTGGGATTCCATCAACTAAGATATAGTTCCTAAATTGCTACCCCACTTTTTCATAGGGAAATAGTCAATGCCTCTGTACGACAGGAGAGTAGCTGGAAGAAGACACATCTATTCCTGATTCAGAATTAAAGACTCAGAAAGAGAGTAGCAACAATACCCAGGTATTTTATTCTCTGCTGTTAAAACATCTCTCTCTAGATTTCACAGAATCCAAACACATGTAACAAGCACAAAAATATATGTTTTTATCCTGATTCAACTCCATTAACCCCACTTGAGTACGTGACTTATGAGAAATGCAAGGGATACATCTGCTGAAATCTAATGACTCATTTATGTATTGTATCCTGACTTAACATGTACCGGTGGATAAGAGCTTTCTATTATATTTAGTAAATAACTCAGCCATTCCTGGAATGCTCAGCATGTGCACTGCTTGGTTTTACCTCACATATATAGTAATCTCCGTTACAGAATTAAAAAAAAAGGTGTTCAGTGTGATGCTGTTATGACCGTTCTCACTATCAGCAGTGTCCTGGTTAGAAGGACAAATTAGAAGTTCACCTCCTTCCTCTGCATCCATCTTTCCATCTTCCAGATAAGTCACTGTCTCTTCTATCACCTGCTTCAACTAGCTCATGGCCAAATTAGGATGCAAGCTCTCAGTTCTATTTGATGTAAACTCATAGTCTCTGCATGAATGTACATGTACCACATGCATACAGTGACTTTGGAGACCAGTAGAAGACTAAAATACCATGGAAGTGAAGTTTACAAACAGCTGTTGGATGCCTCATGGGTTCTCAGAATTGAACCTGGATCCTCTAGAAAAGCCCTTAACTATTAAGCCATCTCTGCGGCCTCTCACCAACTCATGTTTTCAATAAGTATCCTTCAAGTTCTTCTCTTAGCAATTAAGGGAAAATGGCTTGTTTTAAATGTCTATGACAACCTTATTTTTAAATGCAGACAACCTTCACTCCTAGGACACTGTCCTTATTCTAAGTCAAACCTATCATGTTGCAAGTCAAAGTGATTCCTTTGGCTCTGTCCCAGCTGAGCTAGAGGCCAGCTGGTCACAAAGCAACTTTATTTTTGTTCAAGGTATACTACTCAACCCTCAAGACTCTGCAGATGGAAAACCTTGACCATGAAGGAGAATATCTGGTGGCTGCACAGGACAGTGTTTGTCTTTGGATTATGTATGTCTAGATAAAGTGTGTGAGAGTTTGCCAATGTCTAGCCTTTAGTGGCAGAGTAAGTTCACATTTGTTAGTAAACGGAACAGAGGTGTACATCTTAAACATCAATTCTTCTAGGAAAGAAGGCTCTGGAGCTGGAGGAGACTATGCACTGCTCTTCTAGAGGACCTGACTTCAGGTGCCAGCACCCATGTCAGGAGGATAATAACTGCCTGGAACTCCAGCTCCAGAGGACCTGACACCCTCTTCAGGCTTCCACAGGCACCTGCATTTGCATATGCACATCCCTCCTCCATTTACATACACACATAAATAAAAATTAAAATAAATAAATCTTAGTGGTACATGGTGGAACACACTTCTAATCCCAATACTTAGGAGGCAAAAGTGGGTAGATCTTTGTGGTTTCAAGACCTGCCTGGTATGTATACTGAGTTTCAGGACAGCTGAATCTACATAGAAAGACCTCATGTCAAAAAACCCAAGTTGTTTAAAAGGGGTGGAGGTTCTGAAGAGCCTGGACTTATGGTCTGGAGCTGTATGATCAATGGGGTGGTTAATAAATAAAGGACTTCCTGCTAGGTAAGATGGTGATGTTGCTTGTTATGGTAATAGCATCATCCTTAGTACATAGCAAAGAGAATAGATGCATGCAGTGTTTGCCTTTGGTGCTTCTTGTCTCACAGAAGTAAGCTAGAACTTAAACTCAGACTTTCTAAGCGCACATAATTCACCTATCACTTTATCTATTTTATTAAACATTTGAGTGCTAATTTTACTTGGCCAGTTGTTTCCAAATGTGGATGCCTGTTTGAAAGACCTCGGAATCTCATGTAGATATTGTGATACAACTGGCACAGCCTGTCATCTGGGCTTCAGGAATTTCAGATCATTTCAGTGTAATCATGTTAGTAAGGTATGATGCTCGTGCTTGTGAGGGGCTAGAAGGTCAAATCCAAATGAAACCTTATAAAACTGGTAATGGAGGGCTGGAGGATGCCTCGGCAGTTAGGAACACTTCCTTAATCATAACGTCTGGAACTTGAATCCCAGCACCTACATCTACAAAGTCCTGTGACTCTAGTTACAAGAGATCCAATGTTTTTTTGTGACATCTGTGGACACTCACACATGTGTGCATATCCTACACATAAAAACGCACACAAAAATAATTGATTAAAAATTGGCAATGAATCCAAGGATGTGAAGTCTATTCAAAATGCACAAAGTAAACATCAGGACCCACCCATAATATTTGGGGTATCCAGGGCATATAACAACGAAACTTTTTAAAAATTGCCAAATTTTACAATTTGAGTATCTGATTTTGGGGGCAGCTTGCATTTATCTGAAGTATAAAATGTGGAATACAGGTTTCCTTTATGTTCAAACATTAAGCACAGAATGGATGTGAGTTGTCCCTGAGCTAACCATTCCCAGCAGGCTTCCTTTTCTTTCATGCTTCCGAAGACTTGGATGTGTGAGAGAACTTGATCGTGTTTGAGAACTTAGAGAAGTTTTTCTTTCTCATTGATGTCTGTGGCTAAATGAGCACAGATTGAAACATATCTACATGGAAAGATGGAAAGATACCAGTTAGCTTGGTACAAAGCAGAGGGCCCTGACTCCCAGGGGACTGGGGAATTGGTGTTCCTCTCTAAGCCTGTGAGCATGGAGTTAGGTTTCTTTTTTTCTTTCTGAAAAGAGGCTGCTGCCTGACACTCTGGATGTCTCCCCTCAGGATTGCCCCAAAAGTCAAGGTATAATAGCATTGCCCTCTCTGACTTCTTTCCTCAACCCTAAGGAATATTTAGACCTACATATATTTATAGACCAGCAAAATGAAGGCATTACCCATGAGTATTGAAAGACAAACAAAACAAAGATTCTCTTCCAAGGACTCACATAAAGCCTAAATACATTTGTTCTAGAAATGGATGGATTATAAATTGAGGACAGTTGCCCTGTGGCAGTAGCCAGAGGCTGTGACTCAGAGTTAGAACTGACATTTAGATGGAGTTTGCATGTCCAATGGCATCTGTCATTATGCATGCCACTATGTTAGATATTAATATTACCTAGGAAAGCATTGTTGGATAGAATTTGAAGAGATCCCAGGGCTTTCCACTAAACTGCCTGTAAGTCATGTAGGATTAATAGAGCTGGTCATCACATGTCTGGTTTTGTTCTCATATTCCCTGGAAATGGCATCTGAGGAGAGTCCTTAGTGTACAAAGATGCTGTGATACAAGCAGACACGCACCACTGCACACACGGGAGCCAGATGAGAGTGAGTGGCTCTGGATTCCAATTTACTGAGCCACTTGTCATCTTCTGTATCTGTGTTCCTTCTCTTTAAGTCTTCCCAACCATTACTTGCAAGAGCCTAAATTTCTCTTAAGCATGGGTTTTAGAAGTGATTGTTGTATGGCTTATATGCTCACATCTTATTTAAATGCTTGACTCTACAGTGACTCATGTCTGTCTCAATTAGACTGTGAACTTTTTGAGTCAGAGACAGTATTTTCATTGAATTGTAACTTCTTAGCACGTATTTTCACACAGTGATGAGTATATTGAAATTTTCTCTAGAATTGCAATGCCTCATGTTTTCCAAGGAAGTAAATACTAAGAAATGCTGAAAGTTAGCTCATACAAGACACACCCATTTGTAAGTTGACCAGCTCAAGAGTCTGACTTCTGGCCCATGACTCTTCCTATCATCAAAGTCTGTTTTGATGGTAAACACGGGATTATACATTAGATGCCAGCATACTTTGTCATCGCTTGCTACTGACACCCAAGATCTATCTTTTTGCTATAGGATTCAAATGGAAGCTATAGTGTAGAGGAATTTTAATCCAGCAACAAGGTTGCTCTGATCACATTCAAAGACTTTTTTTGGTCTACGTGATCTGCTTCCATTTAAATATGCCCTTAGTACACACCTTTAGTTCCTCTGACTGGAATCCTTTACTACAGACTTTTAATCTCAAACAATGATGTCCAACTGAGGTGCAGACAAAACGATGACTTATAGAAAGATTTGACAGAATTAGTCAGAGATGGGATATACCCAACTCTCAGGAAAAAAGATATTTAAGAACAGTACAGGGAGGGACGGAGTGGGGGAGAGAGAGGGGGGAGAGAGAGAGAGAGAGAGAGAAAGAGAGAGAGAGAGAGAGAGAGAGAGAGAGAGAGAGAGAGAGAGAGAGTTCAGTTCATCAGTCAGTTGGAAGTTAAGTCAATTGGAAGACAGTGCAGTTCAATGCAATGAGTTGCGTTCATCCATGAGTTCAGAGCAGTTCAATGCAGAGCAGATTGGAGCAGAGCAGTTGAGTTCGGAGCAGTTGAGTTTATGGAATTCAGAGGCAGTCTTTCCAATCAGAGTAATTCAATCAGAAGGTGAGGGAAGCCTATTTGAATTGTTCAGCTTGGAGAGGAGTTGGAGACAGAATAATTAAGTTGAACCAGCCATCCAGAGTTCAAAAAGAGCTAGAAGGGGTGAGTTTATTCAATAGTAAGTTCCAGAGGCTGAAACATTTTAAGCCTGGGTTAGCAGATTGAGGCCAGAAGCTGAAGTTCAGGCTTGCAGAATATTCAATTGTATGAAGGCTAGAAGCTTCCAGGCTCAGGCTTAGATTTAGAGATGTTAATGCTTTGTGCTCAGCCCAAACAGTGTATTCACACAGCTTGTATATGGCTATCATCTCATCATTTCATCTGAGGAAAATGTTCTTGTTTCTTCCACTGCCAGTGTGACAGCCCAAGGAACACTTGTTCCCTTTATATTCAACCAGTCTTGCATTCACTGAGGTAGAGCACACATTCCAAAGGGAGGTAGAAAGCATTGAATCTGATTGGTCCAACTTAATGATAAACAGAGGGAGGTCTGGAGCACTTAGAGCTATCTCACAGTATTATGCCAAGTAATGACATGGTTCAGGGTCCCTAATCTCATTCCAGGTGTTTTGAGGATGCCCTTGTCTCCTGACCTATCTTGGCTGGTATCCATGCTAGTGACCAAGTTAGCTCAACTGCCTGCTCCTGATATGCCTGACCTTCTAGCTTGCTCAGTTTTGTAAGTCTCTGTTTGATTTGGTTGTTGGGGTGGGGGTGGGGTAGTGGTAGGGGTGGAGTCAAATGAAGATTTTCTGGGTTTGATCATTTATTGTTTGTCATGCTACTTGCCACATTGGATGGATCTATTTGTGAATTAAGTTTCACGGTGAAAAACAGATGAGGTGCAATAGTCAAGTGAGAGACCCAACAATATACAGGAGATCATGTTAAACAGAATATATCATATGGTCTTTTTTCATAAAGTGAATTTCTATTTATGTTTTTCTCATGGAGTTTATTGCAATATCTGAGCTTGATACCACTGTAATGAAATAAGACCAAAGAACTAAATCTTTACAAATTAAGTTTTAAAAGAAAAAAACGAATGACATTTTAATAAATGGAGTAGAGTTGCTGAAAGGCAGCATTTGGGACTTCTGGATATGCATTGTTTTTCTGTTTTAGAAACTTTACAGTTTATATTTATAAGGAGAGCAATGAAATCACTCTGTTACCCAGGCTTCCTCTGGACACATAGAAGGCACAAAAATATCTGAGGAGTTTGTCATTTTGTTCCATTTCATGCAGGGACTAGAGGCTCAGTTTCATCTTAGTGTGTTCTTAGGTGGTTGAATGATTAAGACATTGAGTTTATCAACTTGACCCAATGCAGAGTCACCTGGGAAAAGAGTGTTAATGAAGCACTGTCTAGACTAGGGTAACATAGATATGCCTGTGAAAAATTATTTGTCTGGTTAATTAACATGAGAGGGTCACACACTGTGGGCAGCACCATTTCCTAGGCTTGGCTTTCTGAACTGTGTTAAGGCAGAGCAAAGAGCTTAGACTAACCCCATGTACATTCTTTTCTCTATGCTCTTGACTATGGCTGTAATGTGCATGGCTGCTTCAAATTCCTTCCACCTCGACTACCAAAAATGATGGACTGTAACCTGGAATTGTGAACCAAATAAATTCTTTCTTCCTCCCTTTAGTTGCTTTAGTTAGGGTGTTTCATCAGTGGGAAATGAAACCACAAACAGCAAAGGAGTAAGGTTGGTTTATGTATTTGTATAATGCTGTACCTCTGTCTTTAAGCATTGTGTAAGAGTCTTATATGACTTTAGCAGGTTAACCAAAAACAGAGCACAATACACTATTTCCTTCCTCTGAATGGTAACTTGGGTTCTACAGGATTTAATGGATGGAACTGAAAGTTATTATTTTTTGAGAAATTGTAATTTTTGTCTTGTTTTAAGTTCAGCTAATCTTTTAAGTTCACCATTTAATGAAAGGCTTTTGAAATCACAGGCCCAAGGCTAGGTCTTGGAATATATCAATAAACTAATGCCAGTACAATTCCTTATTTAGGATTATGAGCATATGCTATGCCAATGTGAAGTAAGAATGTAGTCTAGAATGAGAGATTAGCTATTAAATAGCAGCCAGTCACTCTGATAGCCTCACTGCCATGTAGACTGTCTTTGGAGGGTACAGCAGTATAAAAGGAGGGTTGGTCAGTATAAAAGAGCAGTCAACTCTTTGATATGACATTAGTTAATCTTATACCAGATTTTCCATGAAATCACAGTTGCTACTTTTGTCTTCTTCATGATCTGCTTATTGGCCTTTATCTTCTTGGCACATATTGAATTTTTTTCTCCACATATGATCTCTCTAGTTGCATGTGTTACATAACAAGCTAAAGCCATCACTAAAATATTAATCACAATTTTAAATGTTAAGTTACAAAATGACATTTAAAAATGTATTTACAATGTGTGTTCAGGTGTTTACATATGTTCCTTAATATAATTAATAGATCTTTTAAAATCTACCTTCCGATTAAGTGTTTGGGGTTTTTTATGGTACCTGAGTCTGTTCTTCATGTCCAAAGATTCTTTGTAGCTGAAAAATTCCCTAGAAGTCTCAAGGGTCACCCCAGACAATGATGGAACATTGATGGCTGAGAGATTTGCTCAGGCTATTCCTTAAACTTCCCAATTTCCATTGTCAACCCCTTTTAAGGAAACCCTTCCTCTGTTCATGGAAAGGACCATGTTTTCAGAGGGCTACAGAAGATGATGAAGGATGGACTAGTCCAGCACTTTAGGGCTTTAGAGTCACTGTGCAGAGTTGCTAAATGCAGGTTCAAATCAAAATGAGCAGCAGATGAGGGTTCACAGTTTAGAAGCTTTGTCTGTCACCTCAAAGCCTTCATTTTCCTAACAGTAGAAGCAGAGAAAAGTGAGATTGTTGAGAATACATTAAGCCAGTTGGTGTATGTGAGAATCTAAGATGAAGGGTGATTTTTATCTTTGGTGATATTACTGCCCTAACAAAATAGACATCCCTAAAAAACAAACAAACAAACAAACAAACAAACAAGACATCCCTAAAAACAAACAAACAAACAAA
>NW_021604676.1:900757-947027 GCF_004785775.1 Grammomys surdaster | reverse complement strand
AAACAAACAAACAAACAAAATAGACATCCCTAAAAAACAAACAAACAAGCAAAACAAAAAACCAAAATACCTAACAGCTTTCCTCTAGTTTCTGTCTTCTATATGCATGAGGTAATCCACCTGCTGAAATACCTGCATAAGTACTTGCTATTTGCAAAGCTTCCCCCCCCCACGAATAAGCAGCACAAGAAATGTACACTCCAACCTAATACCAAGCATGGAGGCCATCAAAATTCTTTCATGCCATTTATCATCTTTCTTAAATGCTCCTAGAATTTCTGCTTAAGTTTTCAAAGTTTAACAGTCAGTGAAATATTGAGTTGTAGACTCCCCAGGAGACAACCCTTTATTATTTTCTCCCTTGAGAAACTTAGGAATTTGGACATAAAACGCTTATATTATTTTAATCTCTGACATTGATACATCAGTAAATTAGATTTGGGCTTATATTTTCATTAAATTCTTTGCTAACACTGGACAAAGTGCAATAATTTTCTAGCTTAATTAATTTTAGTTTTCCACACTGACAACTTTAATGAAAACATCAGACTAACAGATGTACCTCTCTTTGAAAAATAGAAGATGGAGCTTGGATTTAATGATACTACTTTGGTAATAATTCTCAGCTATTGCAGTTTTAATATACTAACTATGTTGTGTTAATTGGTATTTTATATATTCTCTTTCTCATTATGAAGTTATTATTAGTTTTGAGTAAGTTTGGAATTATTTTCACACACAGACACACACACACACACACACACACACACACACACACACACAGACACGGCAAGTATGACTGTCAGTCCTCTGTGTCAGGAAGCAAGTAAACCAACTTCCTGGGACTCTTTTCCATGCCTTATTGGCACCTGGCTGCAAAGAAAAGTCCTACATCATTAAAGAGGAGAGGAGGAGAGATTGCAGTAAATGTCAAGGTTTTTAGTGTCTTTTTTCCCTTCAGACATAAAATGTAATTACAGACATGAACCTTGCATCTGCCTGTTCTTGTACATGATGCAACTCCAAGTCCTTAGGAATCACACCTATGTGGAAGGAAAGCATAGCAGGTGTACTTGTGTCTTTCTTGGTATCTCATTTTCCAACATTGCCTTGTGGCTATCAGAAGGCTTTTGTTCTAAAGAACTGTCTTTTTTCTATTGCTTAAAAAAGCCACCATGGTCAATGGAACTTATAAAATAAATCATTTAATTAGGGGCTTGCTTATAGTTCCAGAGGGTGAGTCTATGACCATCATGGCAAGAAACATAACAGCATGCAGAGAGGCATGACTGGAGCAGTACCTGAGAGTTCACATCTGGACCCATCTCCATCCACATGGACACACCTCCTAATCCTTCTCAAACCACTCCACCAACTAGACACCAAACATTCAAATATATGAACCTGTAAGGGTTCATTCTCATTCAAACCACAATAACGAAAGTGAGTTATGTTTCAGTGACTCTACAGTTCTGACCTTGGAGAAAATGTGTCCCTGTATGTTAACTGACTTGATACACAAAATTGTTTACATGAAGCAAATACGACATGTTATTTAGTATAGACAACAATCCATTTCAAAGATTTCACACTCCAGAATCAACTACTACTAACTGCAAATATATAGGAGGAAATATAATAATTGCAAATATTTGAGAGAAAAAATAAGAAACTGCATCTATACCAACATCTTTACACCCCTTCTCCTCAATAGTTCATAAGCAATACAACATGATGCCTATTTCCACATCATCTGTGTTGTGTTAGGTGTAGTAAGTCAACCAGAGATGCTTTAAAATAAAGAATATGCACATCAGATGAGCATGGGACCTATGAAACACTGACTCATGTTATTTCTATGAAATTGGGGCAAATGAAGATGTTGGTGTCTGTGGTGATCCGGAAATGACCCATGTGCCCCTGGACATGTGCTCCAGTTGTGACTGCTAATGTATAGTGGAGAGTGATTAAGTCTGGTCAGGAAACAATACACTCTGCCTGGTGCAGCTGGAATTTTTGTTGAAAGACCACTTAACACTTAGCCTATGCTAATTATCAATAATAAAATACATTACTTGCTACAGTCAAGCTATAAAATAAATTTCTTGAGCTTATTTCTTTTGTATTTTTTTGACCACAAATGCCCTGACCTTTTCCATCAGTGTTCCCAGTACTTGACGATCACCATCTTAATCTCTAGTTCTGAGTTCAGATTTCTTAGATTCCACATCTGAATGACACCATGCAGCCTTGTCTTTCTGTGCCAGGCTTATTTCATCCCATATCGGAATCTTTCTTGTGGCAGAGGACAGAATTTCAATCAGGAGCACCAATTAAATTTACCAGCAGGGGGCAGGCTTTAGCCATGAGAAAGGGTTAGGCTTACAATAGTGTTCAGAGAGGCACATCCACCCCTTGGGAATATATTTTAAGTTCTCAAAATGAACATGCATATAGGTCTTCTGTTGTATAGAGGCCCTCAGATGCTATCTTCATAATCCATTGATATTACAACCAGACTTTTTTTGTTGAAAAAGAAAGAAAAGAACTTTTAGCTCAGGAAAGGCAACCTGCCACAATGCAATGAACTGACTTTCGCATTGCATCCAGCCTTCTCAGGTTTGAGCCCATGGGAGATGTATGACACCATGCATAGGTGAACATCTTAAAGTCTACAAGCTTCAGTTTTATTGGTGAACTGGGAAGGTGAAGAGTGGTCCCTACCTGATGGTGCTGCAGAGATGGCTCTAGAAGATGACATGTTATCTGTGAGCTGCAGGTAGGGGTGGGGGAAGGGAGAGAGAGGGAAAGGGAGAGGGAAGAGGAGAGGCAGGGAGAGGAGGAGGGGCAGGGGAGGGGTAGGGGTAGGGTGAGGAGGAGGGGGGAGAAGAAGGAGAAGGAGAGGGAGAGGGGGAGGGGGAGGGGGAGGGGGAGAGGGAGAGGGAGTGAGAGGGGGAGAGGGAGGAGAGGGAGGAGAGGGAGGAGAGGAAGAAATGCTATCGTTGGGCTGTAGGTAGAGAGAGTTAGAGACAAACAGACAGACAGACAGACAGAATGACTAACTGATTCACTGACTAAGAGAGATGCTGACTGAGCCTCAGCTACTGCTCCAGGGATATGCCTTCTTGCCTGCTTCCATGTTCCTCACCATGATGGTTATAGACTCACTGTATGCGAACCCCCAATTAAATGCTTTGTTCTATGAAGAAATATATAAATAATGAGATGACACTGTCTGGTCTGGTTTACTGGCAGCGTATGGTAAGCATTATTTTGTCATCACTATTCTGACTTCAAATTCTGGATAAGATTATGCATTCAGAAAGCAGCAACACTTACTGAAGTAACCTTGCTGAGGGTGGATTCATGGCACCTTATCATAGGAAGAACCTGCAGAGCTGAAGGGTATAAGGCTCAGGAGGGGCGCTGCTCATTCAGACAGTAGAGGTAAGTCTGCAGAAAGAAGGAGTCAATGGCTGAAGCTCATGGGTCACAAACCGAAAATGCCAAGACATTGTTGGGGGAACTGAGTGCTTCACTTGCAACTGGGAATAAAATAGGACAGGTAATTTTTTGTTTAGAAACATAACTTGGAGTCAAGCTGGGGGAAAAGGCTTCTGTGTATCTGTCTGGCACCTATGTCCCAGTGGAATGGTTTGGGAAAGACCCTGCCTGCAGGATCTACTGATGAACTAGGAAGGCTGGACTTAACACAAAGTCAGTTCACTGTATTGTGTCAGGATGTCTTTCCTGGGCTAAAAGGTTTTTTCTTTTTTCTTTTCCCAACAAAAGAAGTCTGGTTGTAACATCAATAAGTTATCTCTATGTGACAGAAAACCTACACTTATGTTCATTTTGAGAACTTAAAATATGTCCCCATGGGCTGGATATGTGCTTGCCTCTCTGAAGGATACTGTAAGCCTAACTCTTTCTCATGGCTAGGGCAGGATGATCCGATACAGGTTCATCTGTAGAGATTTGGTCTTGAGCCAGTATGTATAGTTTGGGGGCTTGGAGATCTAAGCTTGGTTGAGCAAAACATGATGTACAATTTGAGGAAAGAATTAGTGTGTCATGGTTAGAATAAGTACTGAGAAATCTTGTGAGGGAGGCTGTCTATTTTCACCCCCAGAACAGTATATCAAGGGACTTTTAAATCAAACAGCTTGGTGAAAGGAATTCACAACACAGCAACAGTTTAGCAAGGGAGCCCCTCTAGTTACTAGGAAAAGTTGGCATGATTGCTCTATGTCTCTAATTCTGTAGAAAGAATATTTTAAAGATTTATTTATTTTCATTTAATGTGTATGATTACTTAGACTATGTGTATAAAAGTGCAAGGAATGCATGCCTGGTGTCAATGGGGGCCAGAAGAGGGCATTAGATCCCCTGGAACTAGAGCTGCACACTGTTTGTGAGTCACCATGTGCTGCTAGGAACTGAGCCTGGATTCTCTGGAAAAGTAATCAGAGCTTTTAGCAGTGGTGCCATCTCTCCAGCCCTGCAGCCCTGCAGGAAGTTTAAAAATGTCACTCAGTAAAGCAGTGTGGATTTCAGGGCGCTCCTCCTGCACCTGTGAGAAGCATTATGATGGCCTCCTTTTCAAGGCACGTAATTCCCACTCCCCAAGGACATGTAATGCATCTGAGTAGGGTAGAGTCTGCAATGATGATCACGTGTAATATTGAGATGTTTAAATCCACATAAATGAAGAAACAGTCCCACATCCATCTAACCCAGAATTCTCTCACCCCTAGCCAAGACTGTACGTACCTTCATTGTTAAAGGCAGTCTGTAAGATGCCATATGGAAAAAGAAAAAGAAATTATCTGAGGAACATGGTCAAGGAATAGTATCTCAGCAGACCATCTTTGCCCTTTGGCACCTTAAGGTGGTGACAGGAGCTGCTGTCCCTGGAGGGATGTTGTCCATGGCTCGAAGCCATACTGCCAACTGTAATCAGCTATGCACATGACATGCTGAGATGCTTTCTGAGTTGCCATGATTTCTGTGAAGAGATCTTCTTGCAAAACACATCCTTCTCAATGTTAGATGCACACTGGTCCTTAACATTGTAGCTATCATAGCATAATCAGCGAGATTTGTGTATGAGAGGCTTGTTAAGCTGCATCAGCACTCAGTCGTGTCTTGGCAGTATTTAGAAACAGTCTCTGATTTTTTTCTTTGTGTGTGTATGTGTGTAGGTTATGTGCATGTATATGTATATTTGCATGTTCATGTGTATGCTGGCTACAGAACAATGTTGTATGTATGTCTCTATCACTGTCCACCTTATTTATTTTAGATAGAGCCTATCACTAAACCTGGAATTCATGGGTTTTGCTAGACCAGGTAGTCAATAAGCCACAGGGATCTTCCTGTTTCCAATTGCTCAATGCTGGGGTGTCAAACTCAGGTCCTCATGCTTAGACAGCAAGCACTTTACTGACTGAACTGTCTCTGATCTTTTAAATGCTAAGATGGCTTTGTTCTGTTCTCTAGATGTACAGTCTTTTAGGAAAGCAAGCACAACTTTCTAGGAAGATGATGTTAATGAAATAAGCTTTCTTTTTAGAGTCTCCTAATGAACTACAGATGATTTATATTTATAAAGACTTACAAATACCTGTGCCTTACAATGACAGGCATTGCAGCACAAGAAAATTGATTTATTATATGCAGCATGACACATACAGGACATAGGCAGCTTATTATAAGGAAGGCCCAGGTGTCTTCTAAAGACTCATTAGATTTTTCAAAATTGTCAACCTACCATCCATATAACACCTTTCTTTTCTTCTCTGTAGCCTGGGCTAATTTCAAAGCAAACTCCAACTATTATATCACTAGTAAATCAGTGTGCATTTTAAAATATGTCATCATTTAATGCTACTGTCTACACAATTACCTCATAATCAGCAAAGATTTTATTATCCCTAAATACTCATTTGAATACATAATTATTTTATAATCAGCAATGGTTCTATAATCCTTAAACAACTATCTAATGCTTACATATCCTGGATCTCATCATAATGGCCCCATGTTCCTCAGTGAGATTTCAGACAATTTCTGTGATATTTGTTCTCTAAGTTTACTGCTATCTTAAGTTTCCCCTTATATCTTATTCATACCCTCCTCCCAACCCTGTGTCTCTTTGTCTCTCATCTCTGTCTCTTGTCTCTCCGTCACTGTCTCTCCTGAAGTATTTTTGAAGACATTGCTGGGCCATATTCTATATAAAAATCCCCACTTTCTGGGTTTTCTCTGAACAGACTCCTATAGAGCTAGCACGTTCTATTAGCTAAAGTTTCTGTGTCTCAAGTAGTACAGTCTGCTACTGGGTTGGACTCAACATTGGTATTCTTTTACTATATCACAGGTAGCTGTGTTCTAATCAGAAGGCACATAATATCTGGCCACTTCTCCTGGTGCCATGGACAGTCATCAGTGATCAGAGTGACCAGTTTTCATGCCAGTATGTCCTCATAGCACTGACATCTGAATTTTTATAGTATAATCCCCTGGAAAAGACTGCAAGTAGCATCTGCCTTGGCGTTTGTATATTTAAATCTGGTTCTGTTTGTAATCCTTCACAGTCAGGTATTATGAGGGCAAAGCCATATTTTCTTTGAGTGATTATGTTAATGCTGTGACTTTCTTGCCTTTGGGCATAAAAATTTTCAAAAATCTGAAGACCTCTATGTTTCATTTATTTTTTCTCCTTATCAAGAACTTGGTCTTTTCTCTAGCTGTCCAGAGGACTGGAGAGAGTCATGATGGTACTTTGATACTCCCAGGCATCAGTGTGTTCTCTCATGAAGTCTTTCAAATACTTTGTGTTTTGTTTTAGATTTCAGTAAACTTCCCATGAATTCAAATGTCAATATCTCCTTCTTTCAGAGTTTCTAATTGTTAAGTTTCCTTGTCCTGGCTTCCAGAGCTGTCATTAACTATTTTCTGTATTTTCCATTTAAATATTTTATTCAATTTCCTCTAAAGTACTGTTATTTTTGTAAACTCTATCCTTTCATTTCTGAATCAATGTTGCTTCTATTTATAATTCCTTTCTGGATTCTGCCTGTTTCTAGTCTTTCAATTTGAGTTTATTTATTATATTGTACTTTATTTTCATTTCTTAAAGAAATTTAATCTGTATTTGAAAGAGTAGGTATAGTTTTTAAAATGTATATATACACATTTAAAACATAATTATTTATTACATCCCTTCCCCACACACACACTCCTGGACTAAAGCATCAAATTCTCTTTTCTCTGCTTCCTGGAGGTTTTTGTTAACTTGGGACTAACAAGTTTTTCCCTTGCCGGGTCCTCCTTCCAGTCTCTATAAATTCAGATACTGCAGTCTTGTAGCTGCCCTTAATATGTTGCTTTTGTCAGAAATCCTGTTAAGTATTTCCAGGAGTTGTCTGTGGGTGACTGGCTTTGCTCTCCCACTTTCCCTGCCTGCCCCACTCTACAGATTATTCCTTGAATTATTCAAGACAGTTTTTCACACAGATCAACATATGTGGAGAAGGAGTGCCTTCCCCTGTTTGCAAAGAAGCAATTTCACAAGCTTGTCCTGGTCTAGATCATGAATGATCCTTTGAATTTCTCAATTTCAGCATATTCCTTAGAGAGACCTGTATTACGATCAGGAAGCTCAGCCTTGTGAAGCTAAGGCCGTCCCTGATTCCACTGTGGAGTCACTGGTTGTCTGGAAGCTAGAACTGACCTGGGGAAGTTGATAATGGTCTTTTGGCATCATATGTGGACTATTACTTCAAAAAAGATATTAAAACTTTCAAGCAAGTCCAGTTGCCAAATATTTCATAGATCATGGAGTTGATAGCCTTCAAAGGATGGGGGAAGGTTATCCAAACTAAGTTGATGTCATTCATATTGACAGTAAGGTGAGACCATGTGATAAGTAATTAGGCAATTGGTGCTGTGCCTTATAAGTGAATTAGCAAAATGAGACTGGGATTATTTTTGGTTTATTGTAGTTTCTTCCTTCCTAAACTGGTCATGGAAGATGGAGCCTGTCTTAAAATTCTGCAATCAGGCTACAAATTGCAAAGCACAAGGGCTTATTATACTTTCATAAGCTTGGCCTCTTGCAGGGACCTTTGGGAATTTTCTCCATTTTGATATATGGAAGTTTTACCTTCAGATTCATTCTTACCAAAGTATCTACCAGCTATCAGGACATGATACAACTGAGATCATCACAAACATTTAGTTGCTTATGCCAGACTTGCAGGGATGCTAAGTGTCAAATGTTCTCTTTTGTTAGACAGAGAAAAGAGTAGACGTTCATTCCTTGGTAAGAAGCCAGAGTCTTGGGAGAGATAAATGGAGAGATGCCTCAGTGGTTTAGATTGCTTGTTGCAATCACTGAAGATCAGCAACCACACAGGGTGGTTCACAACTATCTGGAGTTTCAGCTCCAAGGAATCTAATGCCTTCTTTTTTTTTTTTTCTTAATAGCATATTTTAATGTTCTTTTTCATATTGTACCGTGATGACATATTAACATATTATTGAGAAGTAACTGATAAATATCAAAGCACATCTCCTCCAGAAAGAGTAATTCACATTGTGTAAATAATGACATTTTAGGAGATACTACTTCCAGGTCAATATTTTCTTTGCTGCTTTGTTTTTTTTTTTTCTTTTTTTTTTAATTTCTTTTCTTTTTTTTTTTGAACATGAAATGCTTTTTTTTATAGCATGTTTTACAAGGGGAGGGGGTAAGAGGGTCCAGGTGGTGGAAAAGTACAAAATCTTCTAATGCCTTCTTCTGGCCTCATCAGGTACTCATACTTAAATGTACATACTCACACAGAGATACACATCATTTAAAAATTAAAACAAGCCAGGATCTCCATTCAGAAGTGGATGTCTTCTTTGAAGCAGTTTGGGAGATTGGCAAGTATCGTGTCTATGTCTCATATACTAGTGATTAATCCTACCAAAAATGAACTATTTAGAACGAAGGCTCTTCCCCAAACACCTTGTCATCACTTTAGGAGTGGTTGTGGGTAGAATGACACTTTTACACTGATGAGTTATCCGGCTACCCATGAAACTAAGAGGAGTGTGTAAGAAAAAAGCACTTGCAATTCACAAAGAAGCTGATGTGGTAATGAAATTCCACAAAAGAACAACATCAAAATCAAGCAACAGAGACACCTTAGTGTACCCAATCAGGACAGGAAACTAATAAACTGAAAAGGAGCTGACCATCCAACCTACATTCTAAATCCCTGTCCCTGACATTTGGGATTAGGAAGCACAAACTCTCTTGCTGCTTCAGCTGCAATGTCAGTGACATTGCAATCCTGCTACAGTGAAAAGCCATTCCACTCAAAGGTCCAGTAAGCAAAATAGACCAATTTTCTGATGGTATGCTACAAGCAACGGCCCCACCTGCAAACAAAATTCCTCTAGAGGACAGCAAACCCATTGAGGAAATACATTTGTCCAATTTCTTTACAGATGACCCCTTTGGGACACTGACTTGGTATTATACCTCAGATGACTCAAATGAGATTACCATTACTGATGTAGAAGAGCTAAATCAAGCACCACTGAAGGTACACTAGACTTTCCTCATTCACCTGAATTCCATGGTGTTCATCTATGGTTCTCCTTCCTATTGATCCACTGAACTACAGTTGGATCTTCAAGGAGAGGATCATGCATTTCCAAGCAGCTGGCCTCTGAGCTCTCTAGTGGAACCCCTAACTATACAGAGATGTTGATTTGTGTCTGCTCCTTCACACTGAGCATCAGATCCTCAAGTTTTATCCAGGTTTCAGATAATGGCATGCTTTTATTTCTCTTTGGGGCTGAATGATTTCCTGTATATAAGCCACCTTAAAAAAAAACAAAACTGTTTGTTCATGAATAGGCTTTTGGTTATTCCAAGCTGTGGCCATGAGTGATGTTACAGTGTGTTATGTCTTGACATCTGGATTACATTTTTTTATACATACTCAGAAATTGGATTTCTGGGTCACATGCTAATTCTGACTTCAATTTTTGATGGCCTTTGTTGATGAGTGGCATCACAGCTGCATAATTTTACATTCTTATCAACATTGTGGTGGGTTCTAATTTCTTCACATCTTTGTCAGCCCTTTGTTTTAGCTAATTTCTTTTGGGAGTTATTCTAATATGTACAAATTTATATATTCTTGTTTTTGTTTTTTATTTGTTTTTGGTGGTGGGTTGAAGTTTTGTTTGTCTGTTTGTTTGTGTGAGACACAGTCTCAGTGTATGGATGTGGCTAGCCTGGAACTTCTTATGTGGACTAGTCTGGCCTCAAATTCATAGAGATCTACCTGCCTCTGTTTCCCAAGGGCCAGGATTAAAGGCACAGACCACCTCATCTCATCCACTGTTCTGATTTTCACTTTACCAACTCATCCTATCCAATATATTTCCATATATGTCTGTCTTTGTATCTTTGCAGAAATACCTGCTTGACTCTTTTGTCTACTTTAGTTGATTATTATAGTTTTATGTTGTAATCACAGTTGTTCTTATGTTTTCCAGACATTGATTACTGTCATAAAAAGTGCCTATGGAAGTTTAAAGAATATAAAAAAAAAAACTTAATACCCAAATACCATTCACAGTTGCACGCTTTCGTCTTCAAAGAAAGAAAGAAAGAGAAGACATCGCTCATTTTGGAAGAAAGGAAAACCCAGGGACAATTTATCTTTCATTTTGTCGAAATTTTACTTGAGACATTGATTCCTTTCCCTCCTGAACAAAATAGCTAGGTTTATAGATGAGCCTTATTTCTGAGCATGTCAAATTTTCACTGCAGGGACATCTCATGAGCAAATCTAAAACCATTAAAATCATAGATTTTTTTTTTCTAGGAGTAGTGCTGAAAAATGATGCAACACAAAGCACAAAGCTCCTGATAGCTAAGGCATCCAGGAGAGACACTAGATGAAGTTCTCAGTTCTTTCAGCACATCAAGAGCCATCTTATCAACCTAGAATGCGATCCTTTAACTCACGAGGTCTTTCAATCCTTAGGTCATTGCATCAGTAACATTAAAGTAGCTGGGAAGATTGACTTACCCTTAGCTTAAGAAGAAGCCAAACCTAACTTTTCAGGTTGAAGGCTTTGATCTCTTTCAGACTAAGGGGTCTTAAGTGGAGTGCTTTGGGGACTTGAACTCATCCATTGCCTGTAGAGCTATCACATGTTTTTCATTCAACTCAGGTATTTTTAGATGAAGAATCCCAGCCCTAACACTCAGCAGGTTTACAACCAGAAATGCTAGAAGAGGACCTTCAAAACTCGATCTTCTTAATACCAATCTTCCTTCCTCAAATCACACTTTTTCCAAGCTCAGGACAGAAGCACAACTGTCTTGCAGGAGATGAGTGGTGGTTTCCTCACAGGGATGGGAGGAGTCTGGACATTACTGTTGAAAAAAAGAGATTCTTGGGTAAAACTGAGAACTAAGAGACAATTCTCTCAAGGGAAGAACTTAGTTAGGTGAGATGTTGACCTAAATATGGAGATAATAGTGAAGCCATTCAAACGTTCTTGTTGTTTCTGTGTATATCATGGATTCTTCTGAGAATGCAGAATAGGAAGCAATTATGGCCAAGACTGAGGATTAAATCTTACACTATCCTCTTCTGATGGCAGTGCCATGTAGCACATGAGAAATCTGCACTTGTAATTAGACAATATAGTAGTTATTTTGAATAATCTGTATGTGATCTATGTTTGATAGTTCTCTTATTTTGGGGAGCTGGAGGATCTCTTTCAAGTTAATCACTATCAGTAACTAAGGAATAGGTAGAGTTTGAATGTATGTGAATGACTTCATTATAGTTTCATGGTTTGAGTCCATCCAAAGACGCACCAATTACTTTTAAGCACTTCTGTGGGATTTAGAAGCCTAAAGTCTGAGAAAAACTATGATAACATGAAAGAATACAAATAGAGTTTTAGCCAGTTTGATTAGAATGAAATAATTAGAATAGATAGCTAAATTTTCTGGTTTCAGAAATGTATAATAAAAGAAAATCTTGAGTTATTTTAATTTTTAGTAACAAAGTGAAGAACTGATTATAACTAGCATAGATGAGAAAAAAAGGATAATTTTTTATTTTTGTCATAGCAAATTGAAATTTGTACTTAAAAATAAATCCATGGATAACTGGTAAGAGAACACACAACTGAGTCTATGGTACATTTAAACCCAGGAAACCGAAGCTAAGTATTGTTACACCAGTGGTGTTGAGCATGTGGGAAACACCAGAGCTATGAAAGGAAACAGATTCCATTTGCTACTATAAATTTATTTAAATTCAGACATAAAACATTAAATTGGCTCCTAACTATATCATAATTACATATAGGAAGCAGAAGGGGCTGTGAGATTTGACTGGAACATTGGATCATGATTAGCCTGTGTTTGTTGAAGACTCCTACAGGCTATCAATGCTGCCTGACAGAAATCATCTCACTACAGGCACTAACAACAGGATTAATAACAGTGATCACTTTGTTTCCATTTTACTTTTAGCTTAAAACAACTAAGCTTAGAGAGGTTAAGAAATACAGCCCATGTCAGGAAGATCTGTAGAGCCCAAACTGGAAACAAACCCCCACTATTTCATAGCCAATTTTACAACCAGTTTTCTGGATGAACAAGAACCCAAGTTTTTAACTTGGTAGTGTCCTTTTAAAAACTCAGACAGTATCACTAAACACCTGACAGTGTTCTGGAATATAGAAAGAAATACAACAGGACCAAAAATTTAGTTACTGTCAGACAAGTAGTATTAACTATCTAAAGTTTGGGGTTATGTACCTGTTAAGTGGCAAGCGATCGACTGGCAGTCAATTCCTGTCCTGCAATAGTCTTTAATGTAACTTCCCCTAGGGCCTGAAAGGCACTTTGCAGATTTAGAAAACACATTGTCCTCTCATCCTTGTTATATGTTACTTAAAGGAGACATTCAGAAGGTGGAAAGTACCCAGTGAGAGCCAAGGAAGTTCTGGTAGAGAGTTTGGAATTCCTGAAGACCAATAAAGTCACGGAGCTCCAGCACTCTCTGCATATATGCGATAGTTTATTACAAACCTGTGTCCGCCAAATACAGGACTCCTGTCGTGTGTGGATTGGAACCATTCCCATTTTGACCTAGGATCAGCATCATGATCCTTAATCAGGGTTTATGAACCAGGTTCGTTGCAGCCTCTAATCCTATTTCTTCCCACTCCTCAAAACTGACAGTCACCACCCTGGTGCCACATCCTGTCAGGGGGTAAAGTTGCAGTGTAGTTGTATATTTCGGGGCTCTTCATGGCCCCTGCATGCACACTCTGTAGACCACACACAGTCAGCATCATCTTCCTTCTGCAGGTTTAAACGCTTAGCAGCATCATGTCACAACTGGCTGAGGATATGCATCCACTGCATTATGCTGGGTGTCGAGTGCTCTCGACTCAGCTTAACTGCAGCATTTTGGTTTGGTTATTTGTACACAAGAGAAAAGTCATATGGACACACACAGTTTCCTCCTTTGTGCTGAAGGACAGCCTTCAAAACAATGCCTTGTCAAGCTTGGATGAGTATACATTAAAAAGTCAGGTTTTGCCCTGTCATGCACTGTTAGAGCGCACCAGCTTTCCCTTGTTGCTCTCAAGTGCTTACAGCCGAGGGCAGCAGAGCTTTGTCCTGTTGGCCTCTCTAGCAAGTTCTGATGGCAGAGAATACAATGCCCCAGTGTTCGCCTCTTATGCGATTCATTAGACCTTGAGCAGCTGCTCCTGCCTGTTACAGTCTCAAGCAGCAGGTTGGGGGAAGCTTCGCTGCTATGAGTGACGGTGAGGCTGAGGAGGTAGGAATAGAGAGGGCCACCTGCCAAACCTGGCATACATACTATGTCAAATTGGGGAACATTTGTTTTCAAATCACATGATATTATTGGCTGGTTGTTATGGTTGGTAGGCACAATACGTATGGTGTGTATCTGTGTGTATGTTTATGTGTGTTTGTGTATGTGTGGCTGTGGGTGGGTACGTGTACCTGTTTGCATGTGCTTGTGGAAGTCAGAGGACAACTTTGAGTGTCATTCCTCGGATGATTTCTGAATTTTGTCTGAGGTACGGTCCCTCAGTAGCCTGGAACTTTACCAAGTAGATTAGGTCCATTGGCCAATGAGCTCCAAGTATCCTCCTGTCTCTCTGCCTTCTAGCTTTCCCTTGCTGGGATTAGAAGACTAAACCAACCATCTAGGCCTTTTGCATGGATTCTAGGCATCTGTGCCTTAAACTTGTAAGGTAACACCTTTACTGAATGCCATTTCCTCAGCCCTGGAATGGGCCTTTTTATACACGTTTTATCCACAACTGTTTAAATGGACTTAACTGGGTTTGTTTGCATCTCACATGTTGACAGGACTGTCATCTCTAAAATTGATATTCCTATACCTATCCTTACATGGGCTGGAATAATGGCTTATAAATCAGATGCACACTTCCTGTATGGATTCTATCTTACCCACTAGTTGATAGGTTTCCCTATTGGGAAATATCATCAAATTATCGTTCATGGGCGTGTGTGTGTGTGTGTGTGTGTGTGTGTGTGTGTGTATGTCTAAGAGAGAGAGAGAGAGAGAGAGAGAGAGAGATCTGTATATAGGTACATGTAAATTTGTGTCTTCATGTGTGTGCATGTGGGGACCAGTGGTCGATAACAGATGTCTTCCTCTGTCACTCTCCACCTTATTTTTGAGGCAAGATTTCTCACTCAGCATGGAACTAGGGTATTTAGTTAGACTGGCTGGCCAGTGAGCTTCAGGGACACTCCTGTCTCTGCATCCCCTGCACTGAGATTGCAAACATTCTTTGTATAAAGATGCCAGGGGTCTGAACTTGGGTCCCCATGCTTTTATGGCCAACAGTTTATATACATGGGAGGGGCTGAGTCAACTCCCCACCCCCCATCCTCTCATTTTCTACAAAGCAAAGAAAATAAACCAAATAAGCCAGAACAGCAGATGCAGCTTAAAGCCTACAAATTATTCCCAGACTTGAGCTTCTTTAAGGCTCTATTTTAAGATGCAGCACTCTTTATATTTGTTTCAACAGGAGGGTTAGAGGATTAAAAAATGCTTAATTGATGGAAAGTAGGAGTGGTTACTCCCCCCACCTCCTCTACTCAGCTAAGCTAAAAAGGAAAGCAAGCCCCATTCAGTTCTCAGCCAGATCTGGAAGACATTATTGCATGAGAAAGAAAATCCTTTGAGCCATTGTGTTTCTCCGTTGCCTACTTTGATAAGTGTATGTGTGTCTAATTCTAATTATTGAGGAATCAACCCTCATATTTACAACTGCTTACATAAAACCTAAAACAAACAAAGAAACAAACAAAACAACCCTGGGAGGCCAGGATATTGTCTCCCTCTAAAAAAGGGTCCAGTTAAGGGTCTCTTGCTGTCAGATTGGGCAGTGGACTTTGTATGATTCCAAACACAGCCAATAACATCTGAAATAATAATTATTAAATGCCATGGGTAATTTAATTATTATGTTTTACTAATGCAAGTAGCAAAATTGGCCCTATGATGGTCACCTATGATTTCCCCCTGCCCTCTCTGCCTCATCCTTTTCCCCCCATCCTTTTCCCCCCTCCCCCCCCCCCCGCCCCCCGGGATGCATCCACATTCATTCATTTCCTCAGCAGGAAGCAGTGACCCTGCTAATGAGGTGTGGGTAAGTGGTGATGGCCACACCTGGCTGCAGAGAATCTCCTGGGGATCAGGGCTGAGGAGCCTTCTTATAGAGTGGCTCTTTGCAGCTGGCGCAGCAGAGGGAGCCTGGACTCTGATGGAGGAGGCTGGGAGCTCAGGTCTCTGCTGCATTCGGAGGATCCCGGGCTGCAGCTGCTGAGTGAAGTTCCCAGCACACACTCGGCTGCCGCTCTGCACTGTCAATTGTGGGTGAGCCAGGACAACAACAAGGAGAGCGATCTCATTTTGCCTTCTTAAGAGAAAGGGCTGAGAAATGAGCCGCCCAAGGAATCTGGCAAGGAGAGGAGTGAAAGGCAGATTCCTGCCAGCAGCTAAGTTGTAAAATTGCTTTGGAGGCTGCCCAGGGAGCGTGATAGAATTGATAAGAGCAGCGCAAGCCGGGTTCCTGAGCAAAGGCATGCCCGGCTGCACTTGAGTCGGGGCGCAGGAACGCTGCCTGTGCCTCCTGCAACTATCTGTGGCTGAATAAAGGAAAAGAGGCCAGGAACACAATTGAAAGGGGGATTCCTGAAAGGAAAATACGACTACCCTCAAAGGAGGGGAGCAACAACCCAGCTGGCCTGTGTGCATTTTTAGAAGGAGAATCCCTCAGGTATGTTTTCTTTACCTAGCCGAGCTGCTTCATCTGCATGAGATTTTAGCCTCTGTCTGTTTCCCACCCCCATGGTTCTTTCTCTCCGCACTTTTGAATCACCATGCGGTTCTATCCATATAGGGGGGTGTCCCTGTAAAAGCTTGCTTTTCTAGGCTCACACTCACAATCGTGATTTATCGGAAATCACGGTCTTCTTCTCGACCCTTACTTTATTTTGAATGCAGCGTGATAACTGTTTGCTTACTTTGCAGTCAACTTTCAGGGGAATTACTGCATAGGAGCAAACAATGTTGGGATAAAAGTCGGGGTTCTCATTAGTTCCTTAAGGTTTGGGGATGGGTGAAAATGAAAGTCAAACAGAGATTTAAAAGTTGAACACTTCTAGGAAAGGGTTAAAAGCCAAGCCTTGTGTTGGTGTCACCTAAGCATGAAAGGGTTAAAAGCCAAGCCTTGTGTTGGTGTCACCTAAGCATGTGCAGATGAGCCTCAGGTCTGGGGTCAGTTGAGCTTTGGGATGGTTCTGCCCATCCAGGGCTGGACCAGTCCCTTGGGGTGATGATCCCAAAGATTTACTATCAAGAGGTGAGATTGCTTGGCTCTGTTTTACAACTGTTCCATGGCACAGAGGGAGGCAATCTTTAAAAAAAAAATTCCAAGACCTCAGCTACATGAGTAGAACGAACTTCTGCAATTACGTCATCAACATACTTGTATAATAAAGAGAAAGACCCGGCAACAGTCGTACCTAGGTGAAGTGACAAAGCTAAATTTCATCTTTCCCGTGAGGACTTTAGAGAACAACATGAAAGAGGTGGGTGGAGAATGTGCAGAAATATTAGTTTTTCAAAAGCTTGTGTTTTGGAGTTCATAAATGAAATGTTCCTAAGGAAAGAATTTTGCCATTTTTGACTCGTCAATACTTTCACAAAAGTGGCCAAAATTGACAACAAATTATATGCATGCATGTGCATTTAAATGAGATTTTCCAGAATGAAGGAAGAGTAATGAATGAAAAGTTACATCTTGTGTATATAAAATAGTTTCTAGATTTTTTTTGCATGTCAATGTAACAGTTTTATTTTAACGCTTTAAGACATTGATTTTTAATTCCTCTTAGCTGCTAAAGATTAGAGCCAAATGGGATTTAAATCAGTTATGCACCTTTGGCCATATAGAAAATCATCACTCTGTTTTTGTAAAACTTTTAAGGCAAGCTTTTTTTTTTCCAAGTGGTAGCAGTCTGGAGTATTGAGTTGGGTTTTACACCAAAATGAGGTAATGAGCTGCTCTGAAGTCCTTGTTGGTATAGCAGAATACACTATAATAGGGCAGATATCTACAAGCAGCTGTTGAGATTATAAGAACAGAAGATGGAGAAAGTGTTTATCTGTGGGGAGTGAAAAGCCCATCATGAGGCATCCCACATCCCAGTAGAAACATAATGATCATTTCAGAGCATTGTATAAATGCTTATTTTTTTTAAGACTAATACACTGATGCCAGATTGGATGAAGAATATTCGAATCTCATAGGCAAGTGAGAACTGTATTTCCAAACTAAGAAAATCAGTTTGTTTTCAAACTACATGGCATTTGGTTGGGACTTATTTCAGCAGAATTATGGGCTTAGATCTGACAGTGGTGAAGAAAATGCAGGTTTGTTTTCTAAGCAGTTATTTCCTGTTGGATTTTCAGCAAAGAAATTTGGAAACATCTTCCATAAAAGCTCACCACTATACACCTGAACAAACAAATGTGCGCAGATGAGTCCGAGGTGCGTGTGTTAAACAGGCCAAGAGGACACACTTTTTGTGTGCTTCTTCTTAACTGTGCCAACAGTTTCTTCCTAGATCCTATGACACCTCCGAAAGCTGCTCTTCTTTTCGTATCAAGCAATGAAGTATGTGGCACACAGAAGGAGTTGTTAAAAGCCCATGGATCATTGCAGACAGGTGCAAGTGTGGAGGTTCTTCTTGCAAAGACAAATTACTCTAAGTATGCTTATGTAGGGCAGGGAGTGATCGATGGTAGGGTCAGTGGAGAAAGGAACACTTGGATGTCTTTGCTCATTTAGGGCCAGTCAGTGTCTTTGAATATCTGCCCAGGAAGTGCCTATACTTTCCTCTCCTTTCTCCACCTCAGTGACTGTAGGATATACAACCTCCCTGAGATCTCAGAGGCTCAGGATCTCTGTGTTTTGTGTTCTAGGTTTAACACCTTTGGCTTCTGGTGTGTATTCTTTCATCCATATAACAATTACTACACAAGAACTTTCCCCAATTATTCAAAGTATTGAAATTACCTTACCATATGATGATGAAGATTATATATATAGGATCCTTGCTTTTGAGTTGAGAATTTGGGGAATTTTAAGTGCATGCTAAATTTGTTTCTAGAATATACCTTTACAGATCGGAAGCTATTGTCTGACTGTTTTGTCGCTGCTACCCAGTATCAGCCCACTTAATCACATACACTTAGAACACTATCAGTCAAGTGCTAATTGCAAATCCAAAAGATTGAATTGGTATCTTTTGCTATTGTTAGAAATCATTTCTGGGCCCACAGTTATCTGTGTTTGGATAAAATGGCTTTAATTCCTTTCCAGCTGTTTTTAAAGGAGGATTTATTAATAGCCCTCTCAGCCTGTACCTTTGGAGCCTGCAGAAGACCGAATACCTGGTGCTGGAATTGCCAGAGATAACAAAAACCACAGCAGTGTTTGCTCTGCTCCCACCCTGTTAAAAAAGAGTTAGAAGGAGAACCATGAAGATGGCTCTGCAGGTACAAGTGCTTGCCAACAAGCCTGAGGACTTGAGTTTAACCCCTGGGACCCACATGATAGAAGGAAAGAACTGATTCCCATAAGTTGTCCTCTGAACTCTAGGACTGTGTCGTGGTTCTCACAAGCTACCCCAGCACAAATAAATATAATAAAAGGTGTTACATAAAAAAACAGTGAGGAGGACAGGAGAAGATCTCCTAAAGTCTAGAGCAGAAATTTCCCAGAAGAAATGAAATCACTGTGAGGATACGTGGCATGATGCTTCTTCTACTAGTAAGGCTGGCTGTGAGCCAAGCAACATACACACTCCCTGCCTCTTTGCATATTTTAGTTATGGTGTACCTGTTAGCCTCTGCATGCCAAAATTATTATAGCTTGTATGCAGGACATGTTTTATATTGTTCTTCCTCCACAGAGAGTTAAAAATATTTTGTAGAAATAAATATTGGTTTATAAGATCGACTCAATATGATAAATCACAGTCAAGGTTTTTATGTTTAAAGGTAACCATGCAGTGTGAGTTGCCTTCTCAAACGATTTGTCTCCCCTGAGAATTCTGAAGTCCTACATCACGTCCATCTCCACTTCCCACAGTCAGTCTCTGCTGGCTCCCATCCTGTTCTTGGTAAAACAATTTGTTTCTTAGCATTTAGAGTCTTAGAGTATGGTGCAATCTGTCTTTTTTCATAATAGACAAAAAGTGTTTTGCATGAAAATATTTTGCTTAGCATATTTCATAACTGGAAACAATGTCCTCTATGAGTAGCTTTCCCAAACACATGCAACACACACACACACTCACACACATGCACATACTCACACACACTCACATACACTCATACACACACACACACACACACACGGCATAGGAGTACAAGTGTTGACAGAGATGACTGTGCATGAGCATGTGAAATTTTATTTAGTTTTTATTTACATGTATATTTGTACCCACTTGTTTCTAGGTGTGCCACATGCATGCAAGAGCAGGCATCAGAAGGCATCAGATGCCTTGGAACTGAAGTTGTAGGTAGCTGTGCTCAGACTGACGTGGGTCCTGGGAGCTGAACTTGAGTCTTTTGCAAGAGCAGTAAGTGCTCTTAACACAAAGCCTTTTCTCCAGCCCCAGCTCTATTGTTTTATGCATAAGAGAAGCTGATAACTTAGGTGTGGTCAGTGAAGCAGTTCCCAAGAGAGAACACTATGCACATAGCCTTAGGGATGCTGGCGGTGGGTCAGATGTGTTTTGAACCATGCCATTATTAACTGACACATAATTTTTAAAAATTGAAAAAAAATGTGCTATTTATCAATGAAAAATCTTACGTAGCAGTTTCAAGTTAGGCAAGCCTAGATGATGAATGCCACGTATCAGCAGAAGTCCAGTAGGAAACAGCAATATATACTATAAAAATTTTGACTCAGTTTTTCACTAGCTAGGTAATTTTCTGGCATTGCTTTCCTTTTGGTCCTTTCTTATCTGTGAATCTGTCTGGACATCTGCTTCAGAAGATCACCTCTAATTGCATAGGTCAGGAATTTTATAAGTTCACTATTGTTTGGGCTCTGTAAGATGGACTCCATTGGAGGAGGTAGCTGTGGCACTTATTGGATACAGTTTGATTTCCCAAATAGGCTGGAAAATGTATAACTAGTCTATGTTTGTCTGATGGAGTAAGGAAGCAGTATTCTTCCACTTTGGTTTGGGTTAAAAGTTTCAAACTAGTTTCCTTCAAACAACAGGGCAAATATATGTATATTGTAAATTGCATGCAGTTGGTGTCCAAGGAGGATGGTTTCAGTGATCCAACAAATGCCACCAAAATCTACATGTGCTCCTCATGTAAAGTGCTGTTATATTTTCATACAATCTAATCATACTCCCCAAACTGTCACCATATGTAGTTCTGAAATGTGATCTGATGGAATACAAATGTCATAGAAACTGTGGGCACACAAGATTGTTTAGGGCACAATGACAGGATATCAACTGTGCCTGTTCAGTCCAGGCAAAAGTTGAAATACGTTTGGTCTGCAGTCAGTTGAGTCTATGGACACAGGAGCTATGATGCATACAAAGAGCCAGCTGTGGTTTGGAGAAACCCCTGTATCTGTGAGTGGAAACAGTTTCTGCAGCTTCAATTGATGTTGAAGTGCTTCTTTTGGACAAGAAACAAATGGTAAGGCTGGCGTGGCAGCGCATGCCCGTGATCTGAGCATGCCCGTGATCCGAGCGTTTGGACGGTAGAGGCAGGCAGATCGAGACTTTAAAGCCAGCCTCAGTTATATAGTGAGTTCATGTCTGGCCTGGGTTATGAAATCAAGAAGTAAGAAATGCTGGCAGGAACTTTACTAGCCAATTTTTAGAGTCATTTATAGAAAACTACCTCTAAAAATAAAATAGATACGTATTATGTGTATTCTTCCTCTCTTGTGTACGTACTCTATGAACATACTCCCCACCCCCACAAAAAAAAAACCACATTACAGTCTCATGGCTAAATAGGCAACCTTAGCTAGCGAAGCACCTGAAATCTAAAGGCAATTCATATTTCCTATAAGTTTTATAGAAGGTTGTCTGGCAGAGCACAAAAATACGTAGATCACTTTATACATGTGAAAAAAGAAAATAAAATGCGATTCTTAGAAAGTAGCCTGTGAAGTGGGGCAGTGCGTGTAGTTATACAACAATGTGCTAATAGGTTATTGGAAGATAACTGCTAGACATAACGGCACAGGTATTAGCTGGTAAATATCCTGCTTAGTTATACGCAAGTTAGAGTCACTACACTTGATCTTTGCTTGCATCCACTGCATCTTGACCCTCACTCAAATGCCCCCTGCTTCTACCTTCTTCCAGACGGGGTGACCTAAATTTCACAAGTGGCCACCTACTTCTCCTTACTGACAATACCTTTAGAAGTCAGAAGACTGCAGCAGCTTCTCCTGAATGACTCTCCCTCATGACTGCCTCGTTTCTGGAGGCTCTAGACTCCTTTTCCTCCGGGCTTTGCTCTTCCTCAGGGCTCACATGTCCTCATCAACTTGTATTTTCCTGTTATGCTTCATTCGCTGTTGCTGACCCTGGCCTGTGGCCGTGTCACTTTATTCTTAGAACATCACCCCAATCTCCCAGTCATCCTGTCTACAATGAGACCTCTTTTGAGCATCTGCTCTGCATGTGCCTGCCAAGTTAATTGTCCTAAATAAAAAGTCATGACACACATCTCTGTCCTCAAAGGTTTCCATGGATGCCTCTATATATTTAAAATAAAGTTCAAAAGCCAAATACAGGCACAGAGGTTAAAGAATTCAGTGAATAATTATGAGGATAGGAGTTTAGATCCACAAAACCTGTATAAATGCTGGGTGGATGTTGATGCTTACCTGTAATTCCAGACTTCAAGGAAGAGACTAGGATTCACCAGAGCAAGCTGACTACTTATCTATGTGAAGCCTGGCTTTTATTTAAAGCCCTGCCTCATTCACTAATATGGAAGAACAAAGAACGATGTTTCTGGACAGCTCCCTGTGGTTTCTACATACAGAGAAACATGTTACCTCCACATGCAAAACATACATATGCACACAAATGCAGCACACACACACACACACACACACACACACACACACACACACACGCATGCATGCACAGTCAGTCTGCTGCCTGGGAATCAAGTTGTAGAACTCTGAACTCCTCCAGCACTATGCCTGCCTGCATGCTGCCATGCTTCCCACTATGAAAATAATAGACTAAACCTCTAAAACTATAAGCCAGCCCCATTTAGATGTTTTCCTTTTTAAGACTTGCCTTGGTCTTGTTGTCTCTTCATAGCAATAAAACCCTAACACACACACACACATGCACACGCACACATGCATATGTACGTGTGCATATACACACTGAAAATGGAAAAAAAAATAAAATAAAGCTTAAAGTATTTAGTTTTTCAAGAAACCCCCTTTACAAGCGTGTCCCAGCCTGCTCTCTTGACTTTCTTTCATTCTTCCCTCACTTGCTCAGATTACCATAGATTCCAAACACTTCTCCACTGTAAAATTCCATGGTTCTAAACAACCTGTCTGACTTAATAAACAAATCAAATATTTTATCATTAGATTTTCCTGTGGTTTTGACTTGAAGTTCAAACTTTTAGAGATTCGCTGTAGTTTTCATACGAGTTGGTCTGGCTCCATTACAGACCCCTTCTAATCAGTGTCTATGCAAAATTTGGTCACTTGGGGTTTTTTTTTTTATTGTTTTGTATTGACATCATAATAGCCATTGCTCCTAAGTGTTCATAAAAAATAATTAAAATAATAAACGGTGAACGTTCAATGAATACCAGCTAGAATTGTCTTCATACTTCTAACATCTTTTTATACAGTGGTCTGGTTCTAGATGTGTTTGATTTCATATTTGCGTTGTATATTATTATCAGTTACTAGCAAGAAAAAGCAGTAAAGGAAGGAGGACCCTGATGCACAGAGTAGGAGACGGCAAGAAATGAACTGATCGGCAGAACTCAACCTTTACTGCATCCCAAGATATAGGCATGACCTCAGCATTTAGGCCACATCAGAGTAGCTTTCAGCAGCCTGCTCCTGATGAAAGAGATCCCTACAGGCATTTGCATTGCTTTTCACAGTATGGGAGCAGCTAATCCCAATGGCAGTAGAGTAACAGCTGATGGGGGAAAAGTCAACCCTGTAAACTGCCATCAGGAACAGGAAGAGTCTGAAGAGCAATTCTAATCCAGTCATACTGTCTGGAGAGCCTGACTTCAGGAGCATTAAGTAAACAAAGGGCTCCTGAACATACCAACTGAACGCCAAAGAGGTATAGGCATGTGATAGGTAGCAGGTGGGTGTGTAATAAGGACTTGCATGCTTAACTCTGTCTAGGTCAGAGCCATGTCACTTTAGAGGCCCATATCAACTCGTAATGGTGGTTGTTCCCCCTGCTTGGTTGGGGTTTCTGAGACAAAGCTCTACATTTCATTTTCTGTTTGATTTTTGCAGTAACACTGTTTTCAGATTGATTCCATACTGAATGCCCTGCCTCTGATCTCAATTTTCTCACACTACCTTTAGCTGATGTCAACTGTGGTCTAATTCCATCCTATTAATTTCACAATGCAGCGCCCTCAGCATCCAGCTCCCTGTGTGTCCATTAAGCGCTGCAGTTACAGTAAAACATCCAAGAGTCATTCAACACCCTGTTATATTTTTTATTTTGGGGAGGGATTCTGAGAGCACCTGTTTATTCTAAAACAGAAGACAGTGGTCCTGATTATGGATACATAAAATTTCCACTAATATTTTTATTTGGGAAGAAATTTAACAAAAACAAACAAATAAACAAACAAACAAGGCAACTGAAGAGTTTGAGAAAGGGAAGGCCTAAATTCCTCATCAGAACTTAAAACATAGGGGATTGGAATTAGTAAGATTCAGGACCAGAAGCTACTGGGACAAACATTAATGCATCATTCAAATTTTTCTTGTGTCTACATTTCAGAGTACTTTTTTCCCAGACACGTGACCATGCTGGCCTTAAGATTTTCTTATGGAGTCTTCATCCGCACACACGTTGCTGGTTGTCATGTTCTGAATCTGAAGCCATTTTTATGAGAGTGAGAAGTACATTATTGAAAATGCAGAAAAAATTAAAATCTACAAAATATGGGACAGATTTCAGATCCCCTTAGAATTATACAATTCTGGACATAGTCTTTAAATTTCTCAGAGTCTGAAGAAACACCTTGTCAAGCAGCCAGGCTTTCTAGATTATTGAAACATCTGCAAGAGATAAGGTTAATACCACATCAAAATGAACTGAGAATCCTTGCTTGTTTATACTCAAATGCAAAAAGTTATTATCATATATGTCAAAATTAGTGATAAATATAGTTTGAAATTTAATAGAGGAACATTGTGAACTAATTCAAACTTGGTGAGCCTCTAACTAATTTGCAACAGTAGCTTTAAAAGAAAGATAAATTTAATAGGTATTTATAGGAAAGATACTGTTAATAAATTAAGACCTGAGGGCTGCCTATATGGCTGAGTAGGTTCAGGCATTTGCTGCGAAGCCTAATGACATAAGCTAAAGATCCTGCATGTAGTAGAAGAGAACTGATTTCTGTAAGTTGTTATCATGCACATACACATACAAAGAATTAATACATAAAAACGTAAAAAAATGAACTTGGCATCTTATATGTAATATTGAGCTCTCTATGTGTATATATTAGTTTGATAGCATAGAAAATTCTCAAGACTTCTCCTTAGTGCTACACTGTAAAATATCTGAAATTGATTAGCAGATACTTTTTAGTTCAATAATACATTGTCAATGATAAGAGATTTGGGAGGTGGCAGTTCTATTTCATTTGGGAGCTAATAGAAATATGATTCTTTGGAAAGTTATTTATCATGTACGGATTGGATGTCAGCACTGAGGAAAATACTCTGTCTAAGAACTCACACCTGGGTTCACACACATCCTTGAAGTAGATTGTAGTCATGCCAAATCTATCATTTCCCCAGAAAAGCAATTCATAATGAGTGCGCTACTTAGGGGAAACTGGAGCAGCTGAAAGCCTTCACTTCCCATATCCTGAGTGTTAGCAGTTCTGAGGACTCAGCAGTTGGCTGAGGAAGTAGATGTGGCAGATCTATCAGGGACCCTGGTAGAAAGTCATGGGTGTGAAACATGACCACCAAACCCACACGATGGAGACCCTAGCAAGCTGAAGTGACAGTGTTCAAATTTCCTCTTTTTTTTTTTGTAAACTTTAGGTTGTTGAAGGGGATCTCTATACCTTTTTGAGTGAGAAAAGTATTTCTGATCTCTGAGGATTCTCATTTTATCCGACACTCAGAACTTGGGGTGGGGGTGTCTATCTGAGTTAACTATAGAGCTGTGAATAACTCACTATTAGAGTAATCCTGTCTCTGTGGAATTAACAGTACTGACCTGTGTGTAGGCTTAAAAACTTGGCTTTCCTAGTGTGTCTCTTGTCAACTGTTTCTTCCTTTGGATTTTTATTGCTGGTGCCTGCCTTCTCCTGTGCTCATCACTAGGTTGTGGGATTTCTTAAAAGGAGTGAGATCTCTGCAAATGAGATACTTATATGTGTTGGGTACAGGTGAGGGGAAAGGTCACCCTGGTAGATTAAAATGACTCTAATGTGATACAATATGGCAACTTTTGTTGTTGACAGTAATAATAAAATAGTGCTCAAATATATCGTAGTATTTTAAGTAATAGTCAATAGATGATATTCTAAGCCAGAAAGAACAATTCACACAGTGGAAATCCTTGTGGAGTGAAATGGCATCCAGTTATGAGTGAAAGTCAAGGCCTTTGTGTTTTGACTTAAGCCCTGGGAAGTTGTGTTAGGTTCTACATAAGGAAGGAAACAGGGCCTCCTCTCAAAAGTTCTCACCCCTACTATAAAAGGGAAATGCAAATGGGTACTAATGAGCTACAGAAGCTCATATTGTAATAGCAGTGGTCTTAGGAGGAATTGAAAATACATTCTTTCCAAGCAAAGTGGGTTAAAAAAACTAGCTCAGGTTAAAAGAAAGAATATAGAGAAGAATCAGGGCTGCTGATATATGGAAATTTATAGAGTAGGAATCGATGAATCACTTCAGGTTTTGTTTATTATACCATGTGTGCATACGTGTGCATAATCATACTGTTTATTAAAATCTCTTTCTGCATAACTATTATTTGATCTCATGGAAGATGGTGACTACTGTTCTTTCTCTCACTCCTTATCCCTCAGTCCTAATGCAGGCCACAATGAAAAACTGTTGCCCAATAATTAAAGTGTTGACCTCTTCATATTGCTAGTAAGCTTAAAATCATTTTAATTTAAATCTAGGTTTTTAGCTAGTTTGATCTCCCATAAATCTGTCTTCATCACCTCTAGTTAGCCATTCTGCATTGAATACAAGCACTGGGCATATGAAGGTCTCCATTCTTACTCAGAAGGTTATGGTCATATGAGAAGATAAAGATTTCAGGTATAGTCTCAGTGAAACATCATAAAATAAATTAAGATGCTCCCGTGCTCAAACACTGCTCAACATTTTGGAATCTGCTAGATACCTTCTCTCCAAATTGTGATCAGATATTTTTTATCTGAATGCTGGAGCTTGATTTGTACTCATCAATACAGGCGAAGTTATACGACCTCAATTACAACCTTGAAAAACTGTCTACAGAGTCTGATTGATGAGCATTGCTTAATTGCTTAGAAAAAGAGATCTAGGCAATCTTTCTTGGTTTCTACCTGAAAGAATAACTCAATAGGAAATTCAGAGTTAAAAATGGGATTAAAATCCCTTTAAGAAGTTCTTAAATATACCCAGCAGGTCAATGGCTTTAAATTAAAAAGACCGTCCGTCACATTAGTTCTTAAAACTACATATTTATTCTTAGGACAATGTAAAAATATTTGTGCTCAGTCCATGATGCCTTGCAGAGTCTATTCTTTGTGTTTTCTTTCTGATACAAAACAGTCAATTACACCTTAGACAGTAAGGCAAGTTTGCTGTTGTTGCTGTTGAGGCATTTCTTAATTTTTAAACTGTGAAGAATTGTAAAAATATCTCCAACTTACCACTGATACCAAATTCCCTGAAGTACTGACGATTTGTCTTCTTCAAAACTGGGTTAAATAGGCATATAAGTCAATAACCTTATGTTAATTTATCAGTTTGCAAAAGTATAACCTTGTATTAATTCATAGGTGAACAGGTCTGGACCACAGCAGGCAACATGGCTGTGTCATCAGGCACTTTGTGTCCTTGATGCTGATAAGAAGCACTACAATGATAACGTGACTACAATAGCTTGGGGAAAGAAGGGTTTATTTGGCTTACACACCCTGAATCACAATCTATTGAGGGAACCTACAGCAGGAACTCAAACAGGGCAGGAACCTCGAGGTAGGAGCTGATGTGGAAGCCATTGGGGAGTGTTGGTTACTGGCTTGTTCTTCATGGCTTGCTCAGCCCACTTTCTTAAGGAACCTAGGATCACCAGCCCAGAAGTCTGATGGGCTAGCCTCTCCCAAATAAATTACCAACCAAGAAATTTTCTATAGGCTTGCCTACAGCATTTTCTCGTTTGAGGTTCCCTCTTCTCTGGTGGCTCTAACTTGTGTCAAGTTGACTATGAAACTAGCCAGAATAATCTTTCATGTCAGAGTTGTGGCAAACATGCATTGCCTTTTGGCAATAAGGAACTCAGAGGGAAAGCTGGGCTGCAGAGTTTAGCCAGACTAAACTGTTTAATGTGTCATTTGTTGAGCAGGGAAATGATGCAGTGGTCACTTAGCCACAGCCGAACTCATTTGAAAGCACAGCAGACATGACAGCAGCAAACTGGCTGACCCGCATGTAAACATGTGCCTTTTCATCTCAAAGCAATTCTCTGTGCTCTTAAAATCAAAGCACATCCTTAATCCTCCTTCTGCCCCGCATGCCAATGCCTCGTTACTCTCAAAGCCTTACATGTATCTCAGAAAATTAACACACCTAGGGCACATCAGCTATAAGCATGCCATCAACTATATTCTTGCCTATGCAGTGGCCAGATAGAAGCCAAGTACCTGAACACTTGGTACAAAGGAAGGAATTCCTAAGCAGGACAGGAAAAGTATACCTGGCAGATGAAAGCTAGGTCAGAAAATGTTTCACAAATGTGTCCCCTCCACTTCCAACATCCAGACCAGTGATTAAGAATGCCACTAGTGGCTATTCAAGGTGATCATTCACAGGCATAGCGCAGCTGAGACTTAGTGGGCTTTCACTGGAGAAATAATTTGTAATAAACCTTCAAGAGTGCTGATCTGGGAGGGTATGCATAAGAATGAAGTAATATGATACATGTACATGAAAATGTCATAATGAAGCTCATTACTTTGTATGATAATTTAGAAAGATAAAAACACTGGAGCTGGAGGGGTGAGCCAGTGCTTCCTGCTCTCACAGATGACCTGAATTCATGTCCCTATACCTGTATTAGGTGGCTCACTATATCAGGTATCTCTAGCACCAGAGGCTCTAAAACCCTTTCTGTCCCCTACAGGTGCATGTGTTCATATGTGCATACACACTCACAGACACAAATACACATACACACATAATTAAAATGAAAACAAATATCAAAAAATAAAAATTTAAAAATTTAAAGCTATGGTAATATCTATTGTACAATATGAAGAGCCTTTCCACTATCTTACTATGTTTGTACTTCATGGTTTAATGGTTTATAAAGTGGATAAGTAGGCAATTTAGAATCATTTTTTAATATGTAGATAGTACCAGCTTAAGGTTTTATAGGGTCTTAACTTGTATCTGGAAATAGGTGTCATCACTGTTAAAGCTATGGTGCTGGGAAAGATGCTTAGTGATGACTGGCCACAGTTCTTTTCTTTCCACAATAGGAATAACTAAAGCACACTCCCCTACAGTCCTGTACACGTAACGCTTACTAGTAGGGATGTATGTGAAGCACAGCCAGCAAGTGTACTGTGGTGTCTGTCATCATCATTCCCTCTTGTCCATTAGCAATCTCTAGGAGTTGTGGTGGTGAGAAAACCAAGCATATTTTGTAAGCATGGAGTCAAATAGCCGAAAGCTCAAAGGTAGGATATGATCAATACCAAGTATTTGCAAGTAGCATGAACATCTATGAATCTTATTAGAAAAGCTATTTACTTATTATTTATTAATGCTTTCTTTCTCTCTCTCTTTCTTTCTTCTTTCTCTCTCTCTCCCTCTCTCTTCCTCTCTCCCTCCCTCTTCTTTCTTTCTTTCTTTCTTTCTTTCTTTCTTTCTTTCTTTCTTTCTTTTTTTCTTCCTTTCATGTTGAGGATTGAAGCTATAGCATCACATATTCTAAGCAAGTGTTCTACCACTGAGCTATATCCCCAGTCCAAGACTGTTCTTGACCATTTATTATTTCTTTTGCTTCTATAAATTAAATAATATATGCTAATATAGAGATAAATTGTTTCCTATTTAAACGTATATCCATCCTCATTCATCGAGAAACTACTGAATCCAGTTCTCTTTTGCAATAACTTCTTTATGTTCTCTATTGCCTCAATTAACAGGCCCTGGGAATTGTTGACTAATAATGCTGAAACTTTACTCAAGTTGTTGGAGTACAGGCTCAAGGGAATATTTGTGGTAGTCTTGATGGGAATAAAACAAATATCTGTCTATAAAGATGCCTCAGCTCCCTTCAAGCAAGAATGGGTTTTCTACCCCTGAATGGGAACATGGAATTCTTTTGTTATCTTAGAGGATTCAGGGGAAATAACTAAGTGAAAATTATTAAATTGGACTAAAGTCTCTATAATTACAGCTGCCCTCAAATCTAGGAAACTGAAATGAATTAACACAAATGTTTTCTCCCATGACTAAAAACCCAGTGGTGGAATGGCCAACCTGCCCAAGTTGGGACTTAAACCTTACCTGAAGTCTTGTCTTCATAACGACAAATTCTTCTTCTAGGTGCTTAGCTTTTCCAGCATCTGCTACAGGAAGTGAGAATTTATTTGTTTGGTGACATAGGTAGTTTTAGAATTACCCTTTAATTAGTAAGAAATTGCTTCTAGCTAATCATTGTGTTTCCGCTCTGTATCAAGAGACTCCAACAATAGTCATTCTATCTCACAGTGCAATCACTTCTTCCCTTGAGCCCTTCAGATATTCAAGATACTGTGTGTACTGCTTAACTTTTTCCTGCTGATATAACTTTGAAGTCTATAGCTGTAAGAGTGGTAATCTTGCTTCTGTGATGTACTACAGGGCCTGTTTTTTGCAAAGCATCAGTTGTTAGATCCTTATATATCGTCTCATATAGAGCTATCTCTTCAGTGTTTCCTTGGTATCAACTTTCTACAGTTAGATTCCCTGGGAAACAGACTATGAAATAGATAAGCACAGTGTATCTTTTGACTTGTATATGTGAAAACCTGATCTGCAGAATGTTTGCAACAGAGATCTTAATGATCCTACAGGAAGTGTTAATATTTGGAGTTTCCCTATAATAAGAAAAAGAACCAGGCATATGAACCCCCACTTATTAGTCACTGCCTTTAGGCTGCCTAAGGAAAGAAAATGACCACGCCCACTCCACACACCCAGGGCAGGAAGTAGCATTTTCAGAGAATGACTCAGAGTGAGCCCTTGGGGACCGACCAGCACTCTGGAAAGTCAGCAAAAAAAGTAACAGTCTTGAAGGAATGGTCAAGTGACCAGACTTAGTGATGCCAGGTATCTCTGCAGTGACAATGGGAGACTAGTTGGTGGAGGATGACACTAACTTTACAGGGTTCAGAAAGTGTCCATTCTCAAGGATGTCACTTAGTTATACTTCCCTCAAAATCAGAGGAATTTACTCAGAAGATAGTCTCACATGCCTTTGAAAATATGGGGTGTTTAGAAAATTATCAGGTTGTGGTCTCTCAGTGCACTGGGTGCTGTGGTTGCTCTCAGGTATCACTGAAGCAAAAACTGGCTGATGCTAAGTGTGTTTCAGTTTTGAACTGAAGAGCCTTTGCATGTATACCCGAGAAGTCTGTAATAAGAGTACTGCCGATTTCCAAACATCTGAACTGGATGCTGAAATTCTTCATCCCGAACTTGTATTAACTGTCTTGTAGCGAATCTGGTGTCTTTCCTGAACATTTTAAAGGAAGTCTTGCTAATAGGCATTTTGAAGTAATGTCTTTTGGGATTTACTTTAAAAGCATCCTGTAATTTGGGAAAATGATGAAATTGCCAGTTTGTGAAGTGACACTAATTTAAATTTTAGTAATGAGCGGCACACCCATTTTTGCTTGAGTGCTTTAAAGCATAAATATTTGGCTTTCACCCAAGAATTAGAATCAGCTGAAGTTCCTTTGTGTGAGGAGAATTGCAGTGGACTTAATACTCTAACGCAGAAGCTGGCAGTGGACAGTGTAATTATGTAAGCCTTTAAGATCTGTTCTATGCAACATTCATTAACATTTAAAATTCTTACTTTTAATACCGAACAGGCTGCATCCAGAGTTACACACAGGGTGGTAAGTGGAGCAGTAGGAAGCCATATCCAGAGCCAAGTACAGAAGCCTGAGGTGGTTAGTGAATGTATGGTTTTCTTTCAGATCTTCATTTAGGATAATTTATTGTCCTAATTTCATTTTTGTTGTTGTGATAAATTTTGTTGTTGTGATAAAATGCTCTGACAAAATTCTTAGAAGTTAGAGGACAAAAGGTTTATCAGGCATAAAACTCCATGTTACAGTCCATCATTGCAGAGAAATCAAGGCAGGAGCCTAAGACAGAGTCATATCATATTCACGAGCATGGGGAGAATCAGTGTTTGTTAAGTCTAGTGCTTAGCTAGGTTTGTCTACTTTTATGATGTTCAGGATCTCCTGCCTAGGCAGGGTTGCTGTCCGCAGTGGTTGGATCTGCCTAAACCAATTAACAATCAAGACAATCCCTCACAGACATGCCCACAGGACTGATGTTGACAGTCCTTCAGAGAGTCTCTCTCTACCGGGTGATTCTAGGGTATGTGAAGCTGTTGCATACACTAAGCATCACACCTTTACAGGCCTATTTCTGTTAGATCATTTTAGTGTCTGTGATGTACTGATTCTTCTTTTAGAAAGACAAAATAACCAATACCTTCCCTAAGCATGTGATACTCTGGGGATCACCATAGTTTCTGTAACCAAACAATTGAAGTAGTTAAGTTTATAAAAAGAAAAGATCTGTTTTGACTTACAACTTAGGACTATTTTAGTCTGTCTAGTCCCCTTGACTTTGCATCTATGAGATGGTATTTAGTGTGAGGAGAGTGAAGAGAAACATAGGGGACGAAGAGGAAGGATTATGCACATCCACTCTGCACAGACTTGATGCACCAGGGTGGGGAGATTCAAGGAGGGGCCGCCCTCTCAGAGGTGAGAAGGAAGGCAGATGGAGAAGGAGCTCTACAAGGAAGGGGGGGCCAAGAGGGCTGCATCTATAATGTGAATGAATGAATGATTCTTAAAAAGAGAGAGGAAGGAACCAGGTGTCATAATTCCATTCAAGAGCACATGCCAAATGACCATCTACTATACATCACGTGAGGAACCCAGCCTGTAACACATGGGATCATGAATGTAAGCAACAGCACAGTATTCTGGGCTCTCACAATTGTCATCCCTGGGACTTTGTTACATTGTACACATAGTTCTTTTGCTAGTTCTTATGAAAGTATTTGTTAAATAAATATAAATCTTCATCACCTCTGTGAAGACATTTTAGAATAATTGGACATTTGATCTTTGATTTTATCCTGTTCACTCATCATCTGCTTTGTCCTATCTTACCTAAGCTTCACTTCCTCTTCTCAGCTCTGCCTTTCCACCAGACAGGAAGTAACTTTGAATCAACTATTTTCTGAACCGCCACAAACTTTGTTGTCAACTTGATACACTATGTTTCTATGTCACTAATATTTATGTTTAGAAGAACTAAATTTGAGACAGTTTCACTGTGTAGCATAGACTGGCCTTGAAATCATCCTGAACCTCCTGTATCAGACTCTCATTCAGTGCTGGCCTTACAACTATGAGCTTCCATGTATGGGATTTGTGGATATGTTTGTATGCAAGTCTACATGCACATGTGTGTATCTACCTACCTGTAGAGGTCAGAGTTCAGCTTTGAATGTTTCAGTCACTATCTTGTTTAAGCCCCAGGAAGAGAGTCCATTTTTCTCTACCACTTTAGCTTTGGAATTACAAGAACAAGCCACTGTGTCTGGCTTTTTGTTTTCCTCCTGTGGGTTTTGGAGATCCAAACTCAGGTCCTCAGTGCTTGCACAGAAAGCACTTTACTGGCTGAGTATCTCCTTAGCTAGGAAAAATTGTTTTAAAGTGACCATAACATTTAGCGTAAGGTCTTCACTATCAGGATGCTATTGTGAAAGTAGAGACTTGCATGCTGTGTCGCTTTGGGGATTCACTGTATCCCTAATTTCAGAGGACTGTGGCTAAGGTAAAGTCAGTGTAGAAGAAAAGTCAGTTGGCTGGAGAGCTGGCTCAATGGCAGCTCATAACCACCTGTAACTTTAGTTCCAAGGAATTCAGTGCCCTCTTCTGACTTCTGTAGGTACTGCCTGCACGTGGTGCACATACATACATGTAAGCAAAATACGTTTATATTTTTAATTATTTGAATAATAATATATAATTAATATATATTTTAATATATATATATTAAAGTTTTAAAAATAAATGCCATGAACGAATAAGTCCAACATATCTGTCCAGAATTAAGCAGATAATAAAATAGTAAATAGGACATCTGAAAATCAGGTAGCAAGCTCAGGCTCCTGGGCCAGGGTCAAGGTCAGAGTTGAGTCAGCCTCATGATCAAGCCCAGAATCAGGGGACTGGGGAGGCAGATGGTCTACATTTTAATCAGCCCAGCATCTTTGTTTCCCTTCTTCTCCATGAAAATTAACTGTGAACTCTCAGGTCTCTGACTTGCATGCTTTTGGTAAGAACCATAAAATCATGTCTTGACCCGAAAATGCATTAACTCAGTTCAGGTAGAGATCTAGCCATGAATTGCTACTTCTTTTAAAAGTTAATTAACTCTTTAGTCCATGCAGATTATTCAACTTGAGTCACATTGAACAGCTCCCTTACAAAATGAATTAGTTAGTCAACAAACATGATTTCATTAAGGCTAGTTTCAGAATTTTTATACCTTAATCCAAATCTGGAGCTCAGAGCCAAAGGGTATATTGCTTGTTAGTTGCATGATCTAGCAGAAATTTCCCAAAGTTCAACATCTCAACTTCTTTCCTACAAATATTATAGAGATGAAAAATCAGAAGCTTTATAGTGGTTGGTATAGAGTAAATAACAACTAAACGTTAACATTAAGACTTCCCACAGCAACAGCCAGTGGTTTAATCTTCAATGGTTTGCCTCCCTAAATCTTAATTTCTACTTTCAAATTTCATTATGTAATATGATGTGTGCTGTGAAATTAAACACAACAAAGGAAAAGAGCATACGGGAGCCCTTGAATAGCAGTATTTGAGAAATAGATGACTATGTGCTGTTTCTGTCCCCCCCCCCATTTCTGTTGGTTTTTTCCTCACCAGAATATCATTTTATATGGAATAAACTGAAGAACAGAGAATATCTGTATACACATACATGTATATACATGTGTATACACATCTGTATACCCTCTTCCTCCTCTTCCTCCTTCTCCTCCTCTTCTCCTTCTTCCTCTTCTTCTTAATCTAGACCTACTTCTGCTTTCAAGCCTGTGTGTACACGTGTGTGTGCCTGCATATACACACATACACGTATATGCATTCATGACAGACTTATACAGAAGGAACATAGCTGTGTTCATGACTGCAACAGACATGTCACATCTGGAAGACAGCATTTCTTAGTACTTTCCTGATGTTCCCACATATGTTCCTGTCACTCCATCTTCCACAATGTTCACTGGGCCTTAGAGTGGATAATAGAGATGCCTCTTTTAGTACTGGACACAGACATTTGACAAATCAGTGACTCTAAGGCTATAAAGGTGTTTTGGTTTTTTGAGATAGATTCTCAGTTTGTTCCAGGTTTTTCTGGCTGGAAATCACTATATATCACAGCCTGGCATCTGATGATGATTCTCCTGCCTCATCCTTCCATGTTCTGGAGTTATAGCCATGGCCCACTATGACCATCTTTCTCAAGGTATCTTCTTTGTACTGTTTGGGCCAAGGTCAACCCTTTCTGCCTTCTTTGACTTTATTTTTTCAATTTGTGAGTTAGTGAGTTAGTGAATATGTTCTCCTGTTTATGTATTTGTTCATTTAGCTGATGTGGTATTGAAAAAATATGATGTAGCAAGCAATGTAAATAGTTAAAGCCAAATGGTCCTTGCTTTTCAGCAGTTTGCAGTCAAATTTGGAAGGTAGATAGATACATAGGTAAAATATTTTATGTAAATGGTTATTGTGGGGCTTTCTTAATGGAGATACATTCAAGGTTCTATAGGAGCAAAAAGGACTAATTGTCAAAATCCAGGATTTAGCCAGACTGAAGCTGATCTTTGATAGGTCTAAGATAACATAGACATTTTGTAGATATTCACAAAAGATGTGGTAGAAGGGCAAGGCAAAGGAACTGGGTACAGAAAGAAAAGCTTAGAAAAATACACAACACTGAATTAAAAACAGAGAGAACAGTCCCTTAAATAATTTTGTTGGAGCCATATGCTCCTGAGAATTTCAGGGTGCTTTCAGTAGTAAGATTTTCATATACTAATCATATTGGCTTTAGAGAAATTTTGTGTTTGAAAGAAGATTTAGCATTAGGAAGATATAGTAGAGTATTTTTGTCCCCAGAAAACCCATCTGCCATCAGTGCCTGGGTGAAGAAAGCAGAGATTTAGTCTATGCCTACTTGGCTCTCAGTTTCTAACCTTGTAGTGAGGCACAATGCCGTGGAGCTGAGCGAGGAGGAGGGTGGCCACGTCACAACCACCAGGAAACGGTAATAGGAAGGGGCCAGGGTATCATATAGTCACCAAAATTATACACCCTACTGACCTGCTTCCTCATACCAAGTCCTACCTGCCATTATTGTCCCGTACATACATGCTTTATATCCATCAACATATTATAGAATATAAGCTTTATATTAGGTCTGAGCCCTCAGAGTATTGATTACTGAGGTAAAGATGAGTGCAGGGCTATAGTGTCTAAACCATTCTGTATATTTGTGATACAGAGAAAGGTGATTCCTCAGGGCAGTTACAGATGCATGCTCTTGGGTTGTGTTTACTGGGACAGGACTTCCAATTGGATAGTGCTTCTTCTAAGTATTCTCATCCACAGTGACAATTCTGAATCACAATGAAAGTCATATAGTCCTGGTATGAGAACATTAGACACAGTCACAGAATTACTGCTTTTATGTCAGCAAAGCACAGACACCATGTGTGGGCGTGGTAAACTTAGTATTTTAGATTGAAGAAATTGGTAGAACACTTCATTCTTCCAAAACTCATTGAAAATGATTCATGTGTCCCAATCTAGCTTAATTTTCCTAAGTCTTTTCTTTATAAGGAGAGATCACAGATATGCATAATGAAGTTTTTGAACACATTTAATTCAGGAGTCAACTTCTCAGCACCATTTATTAGTAGAAAATAAATGCTGGCTTCTAATTGTGAATGAGTCAGAAATCATTCCAGAAAAGCGCACCTGCAACTCTCAAGGTGGCTGTCCTCTAAGGCTTGGGCATTTTTAGCCTCTCTCACTTCTCTCTCTGCATCTGCTCTCCTGCCTTCCTCATTCACATACCCCTTCCCTTGAGAAGCTTGGCTTTCTGCCACAGTGTGTACTCCCAAGTCCCCATGGTGCCTGACTGAAGTGAAACTGGAAGTGTTCCAAATGGAGGGAGGCAGACTCCAAAAACTTCATGAAGATTATGATGTATCCTTTAGTGAATTATACTAGGCTGTTTACCCAAATACATTCTTCAATCATGAGCAAAGAATTTGGTGTTATTGTTATCCTGGGATATATTTCAATGATAAAATACTTCACAAATCTTTTGAGAGTCTATCATAGAGAAGGCAGCATGCCATGTAGTCAGTGGCTTTGAAAGTGAATTTTTTCTTGCTGTTGTCTGCGAAAGAATCTGTCATGAAGGTGTAATGGTTGTCTGTCAATCACACTTCAAAAACAAATCTCAGGAAGGAATCTGGCCAGTTCCTTATTGATTATCTGTATGCTTGTTTCATCTGTGGTACAATTTTATTTGGCGGCTTGAGAATCCAGTTTTGATGATGTTCCTAGTAAACAACAAGGTTGAATTTTCAGCCACATCGCCAGGTGGTTGTGCCAGTGCTTTAAGCTGGCAATGCTCTTTCAAGCCATGAGTCTTACAGTTCGCTTTTAGTGTCCTCTAGTTTTAAGGCAGCTGTACTATGCCTTTTATTGTTTCCACTGCTCAATTTAAAATAATCTTAAAAGGTGTTTCAATTCCTGTTTGTCCACTGTCAGACTGGATGTCTACATTGATCTCTTAGCAATTATTCATCATTGGAAATAATTATTAGTTTTGATTATTTTAATCTTTGTTTAAGGGATGCTCAATGATTGAATTCCTATAAGAGCAAGAAGTTATTTCTAGTGTAAAAAGTCTTGCCTGCATGGAAAAAGTCTTAAAAAACATGGTTCCTATAAATATGGTAAATTTGGAGAGTCTAGGGTAGGGAGAATATACTTATTTCTTTATATTTCTGTTAGTAAATGTGAATTTAGGAAAAGATGTAGAGTGGAGATGGTAACATGACCACATTCAAATTATCATCTATTAACTTTTTAAAGTAATCCTAACATGGCATCACGGCCATGTTCAAATTGTCATTTTATTAAGTTTTTAAAGTTATTCTAATACCTTCTGTCACCATTTCAATTGCAGTAAATAATTTAGGAAAGGGCGTCATACAATGAATGCATTTCGATTTACATTCCGGGAACTGCATGCCTCTTCTGTAATTTTGCACACGTCACATATCACAAATACCTTGGGAAACGTTAGAAATGGGAAGAATGTGGACTCGAATTCTGGTATTCATTATAGCATTTCTTCCTTTTCAGACACAGCATGAAGTTACATGGACATGAAAGAGCTATGAAGCCTCCATTCCAGAGAAGTGGAGAAGCTGGGCTGGTGGAGTCCACAGACCCATGACTTCCTAGGGGACCATCATCTGCTATCCTGCTCTTGCTGGTAGTTGATGGCACTGGTGAACAAGAATGCTGGCCTTGGGTTTACAGACTACCATCCCAGTGCCTTGTTCATGTCCTTGGATTAGAAAAGCTCACCCTCATTGCTCTCCATGGTGGCCAGTCTCATTAAGAGCTTGATTTTAGCTTATATACATAAGCTTTGCAAAGGAATGTTTACAAAGAAATTGGGAAATACAACCAAAAAGAAAGAGAATCGTCAGCAGAAAAAAGATCAAGATTTCCCTACTGCTGACCACACCAAAGCCCCTAAATTGTCAAATGCCCTGAAAAGCACTGTAAAAAAGATTACAAAGTGCTCATCCACCCGTAACTTCTCCATAGAAGACAAAGAAGGTCACAAAGACTTCTCCCTGTCACCCACATTCAGTTACCGAGTTGCTATCACCAATGGTCTGCAAACAGCCGTGACCAACAGTGATGAGGACCTGCTTCAGGAGCTGTCTTCTATTGAGAGCTCGTACTCTGAATCCTTCAATGAGCTAAGGAGCAGCACGGACAACCAGGTTCAGTCAACACACACCATGCCAGTCAGACGTAACAGGAAGAGCTCCAGCAGCTTGGCACCCTCTGAGGGCAGTTCAGATGGGGAGCGCACCCTCCACACCTTAAAACTGGGTGCCCTACGGAAACTGAGGAAATGGAAGAAGAGCCAAGAGTGCGTCTCCTCAGACTCGGAGTTGAGCACTGTGAAGAAAACCTGGGGGATAAGAAGCAAATCTTTAGACAGAACTGCTCGAAACCCAAAGACGAATGTCTTGGAGCCAGGGTTCAGCTCCTCTGGCTGCATAAGCCAAACCCATGATGTCATGGAAATGATCTTTAAAGAGCTTCAGGGTATAAGTCAGATTGAAACAGAACTTTCCGAACTCCGAGGGCACGTGAATGCTCTCAAGTACTCTATCGATGAAATCTCCAGCAGTGTGGAGGTAGTGCAGAGCGAGATTGAACAGCTTCGGACAGGGTTTGTCCAGGCTCGAAGGGAAACTAGAGACATTCATGATTACATTAAACACTTGGGTCACATGGGGAGTAAAGTTAGCCTGAGGTTTTTAAATGTGCCTGAAGAAAGACATGAATATGTGGAAAGTGTGGTGTACCAAATTCTTGTAGATAAAATGGGTTTCTCAGATGTACCAAATGCTATTAAGATTGAATTTGCTCAGAGGATAGGGCAGCAAAGGGATTGCCCAAATGCAAAACCTCGACCCATCCTAGTGTACTTTGAAACCCCTCAGCAAAGGGATTCTGTCTTAAAGAAATCATACAAGCTCAAAGGCACAGGCATCGGAATCTCTACAGACATTCTAACTTATGATATCAGAGAACGGAAGGAGAAAGGGGTGTTACCATCTTCCCAGACATACGAAAGCATGGATATGAAGCTATCCACGCCTGAGCCCAAAGCCAAGAAGAATGCATGGCTGTCACCAAATGACAGTGACAGAGAGCTGGAGTCGGACCTCAGCAGAAGCAGCTATGCTGACTCTCCAGCAAAGGGAAGTTCTAAATTGAGTTCAAAGTCACACAGTGCTCGAACTAAGAGCAAAGCATCTAACAGCAGAACCCAGAAGTCAGACTACAGTAAACGGCCCTCCCAACCGCCAGCATCAAGTACCCCGGAAAAGCAAACACCTCACTATGTGGAGGCCACACCACTCTGGCATTCACAGAGTGACTTCTTCACTCCTAAACTTAGTCGCTCTGAATCAGATTTTTCCAAATTGTGTCAGTCTTATTCAGAGGATTTTTCTGAAAGTCAGTTTTTCTGTCGAACTAATGGGAGCTCCCTCCTTTCCTCTTCTGACCGGGAACTTTGGCAGAGGAAGCAGGAGGGCATGCCTGCCTTGTACCATAGTCCAGAGGACCAGGGTTTGGATGGAAGTATTCCGGCAATGTCAGAACAGGGAAAAATTGAGAATACAGAAACAGTAGACAGTGGCATGAGCAACAGCATGGTGTGTGCATCTGGAGACCGAAGCAATTATAGTGGTTCCCAGCTCTCACTGCACGAGGACCTGTCTCCATGGAAGGAGTGGAATCAAGCAGGCCAAGGAACTGATGTTGGTTTAGATTCATCCACCCAGGAACCTTTTGACTACGACACCAACAGTTTGTCTGACCAACAGCTGGATATCTCCAGCAAAGATCTAGATGACCTAGGCAAGTGCCCCAGCGACCTGCAAGATGACTCTGAAAGCTATGATTTAACCCAGGATGACAACTCTTCTCCATGCCCTGGATTGGATAATGAACCACAAGGCCAGTGGGTTGGCCAGTATGATTCTTATCAGGAAGCCAATTCTAATGACCTGTACCCCAACCAAAGCCACCCACCCATGATGTATCGAAGTCAAAGTGAATTGCAAAGCCATGATTCTGAGGGGGCCCAGCCCAAATCCTGGCATAGTCGGCTAAGCATTGACCTTTCTGATAAGACCTTTAAGTTCCCCAAATTTGGATCTACTCTTCAGAGGGCAAAGTCAGCCCTGGAGGTGGTGTGGAACAAGAGCACCCAGAGTCTCAGTGGGTGTGAGGACAGCGGCTCTTCCTTAATGGGGAGATTTCGGACATTATCTCAATCCACTGCAAATGAGTCAAGTACCACCCTTGACTCTGATATCTACACAGAACCCTATTACTATAAAGCTGAGGAAGAGGACGATTACTGTGAACCAGTGGCTGACAGTGAGACAGATTACGTTGAAGTGATGGAGCAGGTCCTGGCTAAGCTAGAGAACAGGACTAGTGTCACTGAAGTAGATGAACACATTAAAGACTATGACCACCCTTCCTATGAAACTCCTTATGAGACCCCACAAGACGAGGGCTATGATGGGCAGGCTGATGACATCACTAGTGAAGGAGAACTGGAAACCTTAAATGAACCAGCAGTTGAAATGGAATTAGCAGAAGATGAAAACCAAAACCTCCCTGTAGAGCCACCAGAGGTCATGAAGCCAAAGAGAATCCGACCTTCCTTCAAAGAAGCAGCTTTGAGGGCCTATAAGAAGCAGATGGCAGAGCTGGAAGAAAAGATCCTGGCTGGAGGTACTCAAGTTTAAATGCTAAGTTATGTGCTATGTGCTATGTGCTATGTGCTAACACTTACCAGTACAATTGTACGGGGTGATGTAGGCTTTCCTAGGAGAAGGAATTCACCTGCAGTGAATTTGTATATATTCTGAGAAGAATTTCATTTTGTTCAGATAGCTCTCCCAACAAGGGATTCATAAAGAAAATGAAAGTAGATTTCAGATAGTTCATATTAAAATGAGCCCAACTTTAGGCCTGTGTGCATGGTAGATCAAGATTTTTGTCCTAGGTGCAGGAAATTGTTGGGGAAATAAAAGGACAGGCTTTTAACCAAGTAGCCTGGCAGCCATGCCCTGTTCTACTGGGCTCACAGAGGTGAGGAGAAAGGGGTATTTCATTTAAAAAAAATTGGAGAACACAGAGTTAAATATAAGGATTCCTTAGTAGGACTGCACTTTAGAGCCTGATTTTAAGAAGAGGATGGTTTTGCAGAGCCAATCCTAGCCTGTGGACGATCGCCACCTTCTCTTACACTAAGCTGAGAGATGCAGTCTGACCAGGAGCTCAGGGCACCCCAGAGCAGACAGAAGTCATTCTTTGTGTTAATAAGGAGTGAGAGCGGGGAAGTTTCCTCAGAAGTGATAAAACTTACTTCTCAGTTAGAAAAATGAGAAGAACTGATTTATCTTTCTGATTTCTGAGGGGAACAATTTTCAATGTGTATTTTGTTGTGGTGGATAGATATGGGTTTATTGATGTTGTTTATTAACTAAACCTCATTTGCATATGCCTCAATTATTTACATTATATTTTATTTGCATGCTTATTGTATCTTTGGATAGCATTTTAAAATCTCATTTTAAAACAAATTTGATAATTTTATGTGTTCACAGATTATAGTGCTAACATCTTTCGCTAAAATATTTGCTCTGTATATTTTCTAAAGGCATATGTGTATGTGACTATCAATCTGCTATTATGAAATACTATCATAGAATAACTTGTTCAGTTGGTAGCTGATTGTAGCTTTGCCATCAAAAACTCCTTACTACTTCCTCACTAGAAGGGTCAGGCTGCAGAGACAGCAGTCCCCTTTATCATCAAATGGTATAAGACATAAGACAATCAGCTTTCCTTCCTTCAAAAGTCTTAACCCTAGGAAGCAACACAGCCTGTCTATTTAAAGGAGAAAAGTTGTAGCCAGGGGGGAGTGAGGTACATTGCCTGTGACTTTTTTACTGAATAAATAAAAGAATAGAAGCAACCCTCAACTATACCAAACTGGTTTGAAGATGCAGAAGAGACTAATATAATTGTTATGTAAATTTTAGAGTCATATTATCCCTACCAGAGTAAGACTTGATGGAAGTTCTCTGTAGTGAAATTCAGTTGACAGATTATTTTTTTTTTGTAGGTAAAATCTAGAAATTAGATTCTAATTAGAAATTAGACCTTTTTATTTACTGTGGATTCAACAAGTTAATTAAGGACTAAACTGGTGTGTGTATGTGTGTGTGTGTTTGTGTGTTTAATGTGATACAATGGTCTACAGTTCAACAAGTTCAAGGTATTGGTTTGAAATATTAAGCAATAGAAATAAAGCAAGTCCTTATATTGAAAAATTTTGGATCTTCAGTGAACAATATTTTAGTTTCTACTTACCAATGATTTACAGACATAAATATCTATGTACCACCAGTGTGCCTGGTGCCCTCAGAGGTCAGAAGAGACATTTGGTATTCTGGAACAGGAGGTTGTGAGCAATCCTGTGTGTGGTGGGAACCAAATCTGAGTCCTCTGCCAGAGCAGCCAGTGCTCCTGGTTTTTAAAGAAGGAAATTGATGTATACAAACAGGGAATCTTGTCTGGCTTTCTGAAGGGATATCTTACCATTTGCTACAATGTGGATGGGTCTTTAGGTTATCACTTATTAAGTGATGCCAGTTACAAGAATATTCCAAGATACAACTTGTATGAGACATCTTAACAAAAGGAGGCAGGGCTTGAGTATAGCTCATTGACAGAATTCAATGTCCACATGAGAAGCTCTGGATTCTCTCTTGAACTTGTAGAAAAGAAATCAAGTACAGAGAGAAAGACAGAAAAGCCGTGGGACACAGGGAACATGGAGGAGGGGACAAGGCATATAAGGGAGAGGAGAGAAATACATGGGATGAGCCACATCTGGGACCCAGTGGTGGAGTGATGACAAGAGTAGATTATACTTATTATATTCTAGATTTGTGTTCTGGACACACACCAAGGGATGACCATGTGAGGTAAAAAGTATGCTTATTTGTTTCACTATAATCATTTTGACTATCTATACCTATCTCCTTATGTCTTAGAGATAAGCACAAGTTTATTTAAAAATTAAATTGAAATTGGAAATTCCACATTAGCAAACCTCTATAAATTAGATTTCTATGGTAATGACCCTTCCAGTGGTACTTCTTGGAAAACACATTGCTTGTGCCTCTATTAACACATGTGAGACTTCTGAATCAGAAAAGCTCATACCAAGTACTTAACCATCCAGGAAAATCTGCAGAGGACTCCGAACTCTCTACCATCTTGTGATATCACCATCCCATGAGGCAGCTTTCAATGGAATCTGAGGGCTCTCACCATACTAGATGAAATGGGTGCACACTTCCTTCAGATCCACTCTGGTTACTGAAATGCACCAGCTTGTCACCCCAGGAGGCTGCAGCAGCCTGGACTTCAAAGGGCAGCTCAACTCCAGTTGGCAGTGAGCAGGCATCTTCCCCATCCTGTGCTCCCAATATGCTTCTGAGGGAAGGGCAGCCAGGGAAGGACTTTTCCAGGCCCTTTCCTGCTCCTGGTACCCGACAAAGTGCCAATTGCTGTGATGGTTTTGTGCCTGTGGCCATCTGCTCACTGAGCCTTGGGCAAGTGCCTGCAGGCTTTCTCCCATGGCTGCCCAGTATGCATTAGGCAGCAGTCCTATCTTTTATTTCAAACCTAGCCAGAAAGGTCTTGGTGGAAATCTCTGAGGGATGTAGAACCCAAACATAGTATTACAAAATTACATGTTCAGACACTTGAATTATTTTAACTCTTATCTTCAGAGCCTAGTGACAAGAAACCCTTAATGATTGTGGCTATTTGGTGATAGTATTATAATTTTTTTTTTACTCTACCTTCATTCCAATAGCATAAGAAATCTTGGATACTATAGAGCCAAAAAACCTTGCCACTGTGGGGTCCAAATCTTCCCTGTCACTGGACCCTGCTGGGTCATGTTATTTACATAGCTGGCTCACACTCATATTAACTGTCATACTAAGAATGCTTCGATTTTTATCTCCAGCCCAGAACTAACCACTTACTGGGGTTCACTCTACCCCCTTTAATTTCTGCCTATCTGTCTCTGTAACCCTGGAGTCACCTTGTATTTGCATATGCTGCTTGTTTCTCTTCTGAACCAAAATCCAGACTTTTAACTAAGCTTCCCACAGAAAGTTCAACTGGTGGTTTCATGCTCACAACAAGAAGAGACAAGTACAGTCTTCGAAGTCACCTACATCCCACTGTGGAGTCCAGGCCAGAGCTGGGCCTCTCCTGCAGAGTGTGGGCAGAGCTGGCTTTTTAATATGTTCTTGTTGGATCTGATGAAGATGGTTATCAGGAACCATATGAAGAGCACTGTTGAATGCTGGACAGCAATGTATCCACAGAGTATCCTCTTTAGTTTTCTGTTCTTTTTAAACTGATAGAGAATCAGCTTAAAGAAATGTGCTAATAGCATTCTAAACATAAAGGAAAAAAACTGAACAGAACAAATAAGATTTTTGTATCCCTCTAGAGTGACAAATTTTTGAATTTTATGACAAGCATTTGATATTATCTACACATTAAAATGTAGAAAAGGAATAGGTTGTTTTGTGAAATTGAATGTAAATAAAAAAATTTAAAAATTACCTACTTTAGAAGCTGGACAGTTGGCTTTGTGGTTTAGAGCACTTGCTGTTCTTGCAGAAGACTCAGGTTCAGTTCCCAGAGCTCACAAAGCAGCTAACAGATGCCTGTAACTCCAGTCCTAGAGAATCGTGTGCCCACTTCTTGCTTCTGCAGACATTGAATGCATATGCTACACATTTGTGCACTTAGGCACACCACATATGCAGTATATAATAAGCAGTGTTTTAAAATTTTTATTCATTC